>NC_090246.1:75817746-75867746 GCF_037325665.1 Littorina saxatilis
AGTCCAAACAGTAAGGGACCAAGGATAGAACCTTGTGGGACTCCACATTTTACAGTGCCTTGTGATGAATATGAACCGTTTAGGTAGACTGCTTGTTTCCTATCTGACAGATATGATGTAAAAAAGGACACAGATGAGCTATTTTGCAGGTAAATAAGTAATTTGTCTAACAAAATAGCGTGATCAACTAAGTCAAATGCTTTCCTGAGATCAAGGAATACCGCTCCAACCATTTCACGATTGTTTATTGCTTTTAGCCAGGTATCACAGAGCCGGGTAAGGGCAGTATGACATGAATGTTTAGGACGAAAACCTGATTGATAAGGATGAAAAATATTGTTTTCTTCAACATATTTAAGGAGATGGGTGTGTATATGCTTTTCCAGGGGTTTAGACAGTATAGAGAGAATAGATATCGGTCTGTAGTTGTCAAGGCTATCGGTGTCTTTTGACTTTGGTACTGGAATAACTTTAGCTGTTTTAAACACTGATGGGAAGACATTCTTCCTGATAGAGAGATTGTATACATGGGTTAAACTGTTTACAATATAAGGAAGTGACATTTTTACAATTTGTGAATTAAGATTGTTTGTGTCCATTGTTTTTTTGTTATTTAGTTTAGAAATTAGTGCACCAACTTCAACGACTGTGATTACAGGTATATCAAACGAGTCAGATGGCAAAAGTTTCTCATTACAAAATTGACTGAGTACTTCAGGCACCTTATAGCCAATCTGATCAGAACTGGCTGAGGAATCAAGAACATTGTCGGTCATAGATAGAAAGTAACTATTACAATCATCAGCAGTTATATTAGGATTAATACAGGATGGGGCTTTGCGTGATTTACTAGTCAGTTCATTCATTGCACGCCAAATTTGACATATGTCATTTTTATCTATTATAAGATTTTGAAAATATTTCTTTTTTGCAAGTTTCACCAATTCAGAAATTTTGTTTCGCATTTTTTTGTAAAGTTCAAACTGTTTAATTTTTTTTAGAAAATCTCGAACTAACATAGCATCTTTAATTTCACCTGTCATCCAGTTCGGTACAGTCGAAAATTTAACTCTTTTCCTGCGGATTGGAGCATGTCTGTCAACAACAGATAATAATGTTCTGACAAATAACAATGCAGCTTCTTCAGGATCAAAACAATTTGACACCAATTGGAAATTTGCCAAACTTAAGTCAAGTAAAAACGCAGACTTGTCAAATTTTTTAAAACATCTATACGTGATATAGGTATGACCTTTTGACATTACCTTTGGTCGTTTACACGACCAAGTGCACGTGATCGGTTTATGGTCACTCATGCAAATATTAGATGTTGTAGCATTTAGAACCATGCTATCATTGTTCGTGTATATATGATCCAGAAGAGTTGAAGACATGCTAGTTACTCTTGTGGGCTCTTTTATAAGTTGAGTAATACCTAGCGATTCAGTTTTGTCAAGCCATTGAGACTGGTTTACTAAGGCATGTTAATATTAAAGTCTCCCAATAATAGCATATTACAATTGCACACGTTGACTTTGTCCATCATATCTATAAAGTCATCAAACCATTCATCCGTGCAGGCGGGATTTCTGTAGAAGAATCCAACTAGAATAGGAGATGAATTGTTTGGCCTTACTTCTAGCCAAATACACTCTACACTCTGTGGTTCAAGGTCATGCCGGCGTTTTACAACATGAAAACAATCGTTGTGCACATACACACCGATTCCCGTGTGATTTGGATGAGCAGCATCACGTCTTATAAAAGAATAATTCTGAATCTCAACAGAATCATCATTATGCTTTAGGTTTGACAGTCTTGTCTCTGTTAACCCAAGTAGATGAAGCGATGGTGACGTATTAAGAAGTAAACTGACATCATGCAGTTTGTTCCCCAAGTGATATACGTTCACGTGTCCAATGTTTAATCCACTTTTTGAACGCATATTTATACAGAATGAACACAATTAACTTACAAGGTTATTTGAAAAGAGGCAGCTGACTCAGACTCAGGACTTCGGTTAAAACGAAACCGTTTATATCCTAACACAATAACTGATATTGCAAAAAGCGACACAGATGCACACCGCTGGGTTTAAATGGAAGATAGTGCTCTAGATAGTAGATCAAACATTAACTTTTTGTCGAGGGCACTCAGAGCCTCTGATCTCATGCTCTGTTGATGCAGAGACATATGTTCAGGTCTATACAATTCTGGCAGCTGTTGACGTGGCATATTAGGGAAATGGAAGAGAGGAGGTTTTTGTTCCTGTGAGTGCCATCCGAGGTGCTGATCCAGGTTTCTTGCACTGATCCGAGGGTGGGGCTCAGCAAATACATGTACACCCGGTTGTTGGCTGACTCCCGGAGCAGTTGACAATGCCATTAAAGGTTGAGGAACTTGACCTGGAGGTTGTTGGTGTTGTGGCGGGCCTGAAGTTTTGGGTCCGTAGTGACGTCCAACGAATGATGCAGTCGCTTGCCTTTGAGGACGTGGTTGGGTCTTATCACACCATGATGATATATCATCGTTTCCTCGTTTTTCTGATCGTCCAACATCATTATGATATTGTCTTGATGTTGTTGAATGTTTGTTTTCAGGGATGTTGCCAGAGAAACTACGCTTAATGTTGATAGCTAAGGCACTTGTCCCTCTGTTGTTGGGGTGTAGAGCATCCCTCATCCATCTTGTTTTGATGTCCCCTCGTATGGTGAAAAAGCTGACGTCATTGTTGACAAGATCAATGTGGTGTTGATGACAGAGCTGCATTAAGTTGTCGTTTGATTCATTTATACATGCTGTGATATGTTCATGTTGATCTCGGTGGGGCAATATTGAAGACATGATTAATCTTGCTTTTGGAAAACAGCGCCGAGTGTGTGCAATGATCGAGCGCCATGCTCCTTTTCCAAGGACGCCACCACGCTTGCAGTCGTTGATCCCTACATGCAGGACAACTGTGGTGACGTTGGGATGTATTGCTGTTCCTTTTAGAAGCCCAATAAGTTGTTCTCTGTCAAGGCCAGAAAGAGACAATACTTGTGATCTTTCATTGTCAATGTTCATCTTTGCCTGATGGAGGCCTGACACAACTGAGTCACCAATGATGAGGGTGGAAGTGTCAGAATCTATTGATGACAGCTCAGGCCACTCACCGTCAGATTGTTGTTCATCACATGCAGACATCGAAATCACAGCTGCACTTTCGTTTGACAGGTTAGAAGAGCAACTAGGGGACTGGAGATGTTCCGATGAGACGGGAGAGGGGGTTGGAGGCTGCTTGTTTGAAGCAGTCACAGAAGACTTGACTTTGGTATTTTTGGTAGCAGAAAGCTGAGGGTTTTTTAAGTCAAGAATTTTATTATAAAATAGAAAGAGGGAGAGAGAGAGAGAGAGAAGAAAGAGAGAGAGACAAAAATAATGAGATATAGGCACAGAGTGATAGAGACAGAGGGAGAGAGTGAAAGAGAGAGAGAGAGAGAGAGAGAGAGAGAGAGAAGTCTGAAGTCTGAATTTTTTAATGAGTAGGCCTTGGGCCCTTTTCATGGAGATGAGCACATCTCAAGCACCAGCATACAAATACACATAGTGAACAAAAACGAGAACATCGCCCTGTTTCGTTTACGGATTATGGATTACGAATGGAAAGCGCCTTCATGACAAATGTAGAAAAACGTAGCAATAGCGGCTTACTAGTGTTTGAAAACAGCATGGTTAATTTAAACAATGATGGGATTCTAGTGTATTTTCGTGGAATATAATATTCTCTTAACTCAGCATATTTAGGGCATACTAAAACAAAGTGGACTTCATCTTCAACACTGCCACAACAAAATGGACAAGATAAATCAGCGGAGGTTGCATTTAAATTAGAGAGAGAGAGAGAGAGAGAGAAAGAGAGAGAGACAGAGACAGAGAAAGGCAAAGAGTGAGAGAGTCACAGAGTAAGAGAGACAGAGAGGGGAAGACAAAGACAGACAGACAGACAGAAGTGAAAGGGATGTCAGAGCATATGCGACCGATTATAACCAAAGAACAAAACAAGTCCACTTAATTATGTCCTTTTTAGGGACTATTAACCGACCGACCTCTGACTTAAGCATTCATAGATGACAACGATCTTGAGTTTGACGTTGACATTGCCGTGCACTTATGGCATTTTGTCTCTAGCTTTGGCTTCATTGTTGAAGCAAATCTGGCAGATGTGCTTGGGCCTAATACAGTTACCCGACACCTTCACCATCCGATAATGTGAAATCCTTTTCCTCAGCGCATTGATATGTAAATTGCGTAACAGCACTCGAAGCCCCTTCTGCCGCCTGCATAACCCGCTCTCTAGCGCGAAAAATCATTTGATTTTCATCCGCCTTTTTCGTGTCGAAATTCTCAACGGACTTTAGTCCGCTTTACTGAGCTTCTGATAGCGATTATTTTCTGATGCAATTTTCATAAAAATGTATCATTATCATATTTTGCAGAGACAAAGACATAATTTTTTAAAAATCCAAAAACGTCCTTGATCATATCTTTAAGGAACATTTACAAGTAACAAGCGTTTCAACTTAGTAAGAAAAAACACTTTTACAAACTAGCAAACAAATCAAAATAAAAAATACAAGCGTTCTTCGTTGTAATAAAAGGTCACTTAGTGTTCTAAAAACGTATTTGGTTTTGTGAGAATCAATACGAAATCTTCCACAAATGTTAAGATTAATGCAAGGAACGAAAACACAACACAAAATCACCACACAAACAAAACACAAACAAACAAACAAACAAACAAATACATGAACTGACCACAATGAACTGACAACAACAACAACAACAACAAACAACAAACAACAAACAACAAACAACAACAACAACAACAACAACAACAACAGCATTTTCACAGAGAACACTCACGTGAAAAATCTCCACTCCACCAAATTTTAGCAACTTGAAAAGGTTACTCTCGAGAGCAGGGAAGACGATCTTCTCAATTTCACCGAATGGTTTGCCAATGTCCAGATCTCTAACCCAATACAGTGCTTATTTATGCACAGACTATAGTTAATACTCAACGAAAAGGAGAAAACTTTATTTGATTGGCTGATAAAATTCACGTAGTACAAGCTGGCTTACGTGTTGAATAATTATTCGTTTATCACCTAGAACCTGTATTTAGAATCAAGGCCCAAAAAAATCTTCGTTACAAGAAAGTGACAGTGGGAGGAGAAAGGTTCACATATGTTTCATTGTGGTTGGCTGCCACTGGTCACGTGTTTCATGATGTATGGTTCGCTATTTGAATGTTGAAATGTGGAAACAGAAATTACTGGTCTTCGTTGGAATCGCCGTTCACAGCGAAGCGGTGGGCGTTGAACGAGCGTTGAAAGAAATATTGGTTCGGATTATGCAATTAGTATTCTCGAGTAGATGTTAATGTCTGTATGTAAGGCGGTCCTGACTTGAATACGGGCGTGCAAGTGTGTGTGCATACGTGCTTGCGTACCGATATTCACACAGACACGCACAGACACACAGACTCACAGACACATACACATACACACACACACACACACACACACACACACACACACACACACACACATTGACACATACACACCCGCGCGCACACACGTACACACACACACACACACACACACACACACACACGCACACACACACACACACACACACACACACACACACACACACACACACACGAACACGTGCGTTTTAGCTTCAGTGTGTGCGAGTGTACCCGTGTGTATGTTTGTTTTTATGTGTTTGTGTGTATGTGTGTGGGTGCGTATGTGTATTTGTGTGTGCATGCATGTCTGTGTGCGCACGTTCATGAGTGTCTGCCTGCCTGTCTGCCTTGTCTACCTGTCTGTCTGTTTGTCTGTTCTGTCTGTATGTCTGTCCTGCCTGTCTATCTGCCTTGTCTACCTGTCTGTCTGTCTGTCTGTCTGTCTGTCTGTCTGTTCTGTCTGTTCTGTCTGTTTGTTTGTCTGTCTGTCTGTCTGTCTGTCTGTCTGTCTGTCTGTCTGTTCTGTCTGTCTGTTCTGTCTGTTCTGTCTGTCTGTTCTGTCTGTCTGTTCTGTCTATCTGTTCTGTCTGTCTGTCTGTCTGTCTGTCTGGAATCAGCGGACATATTTCTGCGCATTTCGTCACCCCACCTGTTAATCTCAACTGAAATGAACGACTTTTAGTTGACGTTTGTGATGGTTAGAAGACCAAAGTGAATGGAGGATTGTCAATGACGTTTCTGATCGTGAATTGATAGTTGAACATGAGTTGTGTGTCTCTATTAACTTGTATTGCTTAGGAGTATATGTTGCTACTGACATTCATGAGTGGACTAACCAATTCAGGTGACATTTGTTCCTGGCATTTCGTCGACACACCCGTTCCTGACGTATGAAGGAAATGACGTCAAACCGATGTTTATGCTTGGAAGAAGCGCAAACCCAATGAAAAATGACAGATTTACGGGATTAATTTTGAAACTGTCCTTTGGGGACATTGAACAAAGTAAGTTATAAGCTTGTCGTCATCACACCCGTTACTTTATTACCGGATAGGAATGGCGTTAACGCTTGAGAGAAGTGCAAAGGAAACATGACGTACATACGCCTGACATTTCTCATTGTAAGTGGCTGCATGTCCATCAATTCACGATCAGACAGTAAGTAGTTATTTTATTAGATGTTGATTCCTATGAGCATAGTATGGACGACGACGTGTAAGAATGTGCATGCGTCAGTACGTGCACGCGCGTATGTGTGAGTTTGTGTTGGGGGGTGTTTGTGTCTTTATGTTTGTGTGTGTGCGTGCGTCTGTGGTTGTGTGTGTGTATCTGTATGTGTCCGTGTGTCTGTGTCTGTTTGTGTGTGCGTGTTTATGTATGTCTGTCTTTGCGTGTGTATGTGTGATCGAGTGAGTATGTGTATGTGTCTGCATGTTCGAGTAGGGGTGGGGGGTGGGGGGTAGGGGGGTATATGTGTTTGTGTTCGTGTGGGTGAGTTTGTGTTTATGTGTGTGTGAGAGAGAGAGAGAGAGAGAGAGAGAGAGAGAGAGAGAGAGAGAGAGAGAGAGAGAGAGAATGAATCAGATGACACATTGTCCAGATTTTTCGCCACCACACCCGTTAATCATCGTCATCATCATCATCATCATCATCATCATCATCATCATCATCATCATCATCATCATCATTATCACTCTTTCTCTCTCTCTGTCCTTGTCTGTCTCTCTCTCTCTCTCTCCTCTCTCTCTCTCTCTCTCTCTCTCTCTCTCTCTCTCTCTCTCTCTCTCTCTCTCTCTCTCTCTCTCTCTCTCTCTCCTCTCTCTTTCTCTTTCTCTCTCTCTCTCTCTCTCTCTCTCCCTGTGTGTCTCTCTCTCCTCTCTCTCTCTCTCTCTCTCTCTCTCTCTCTCCCTCTCTCTCTCTCTCTCTCTCTCTCTCTCTCTCTCTCTCTCCCTCCATGTGTCTCTTTGTCTCTCTCTGTCTCTGTCTGTCCTTGTCTGTCTATCTCTCTCTCTCTCTCTCTTCCTCTCTCTCCCTCTCTCTCTCTGGTCCTCTCTCTCACCCTCTCTCTCTCTCTTTCTTTCTTTCTCTCTCTCTCTCCTCTCTCTCTCCCTCTCTCTCTCCCTCTCTCTCTCTCTCTCTCTCTCTCTCTCTCCCTCTCTCTCTCTCTCTCCTCTTTCTCTCTCTCTCTCTTTTTCTGTCTGTGTCTCTCTCTGTCTCTCCTCTCTCTCTCCCTCTCTCTCTCTCTCTCTCTTTCCCTCTCTCTCTCCCTCTCTCTCTCTCCCCCTCTCTCCCTCTCTCTCTCTCTCTCTCTCTCTCTCTCTCTCTGTTTCTCTCTCTCTCTCTCTGTCGGGGTAGGGGCAACGTGAGGAGGGTGTATATTAGAGCTAAGAAGAGGATATGGGAGGGCGGGTTGGACGAGGCGGGGGGGGGGGGGGGGAGCGGTCATTTACTTGAAATGATGAAAGTGTCTGAGACAGGGAGCCATCATCATCACACCTCATCTCATCCGCCTGTCTGCGCTGTCCCTGGGGTGCCCCACGTTACGAGGTCCTGGGACGGGCGGCTGTCTGGCTGAGTGGATATGGCCAGACCTAGCATAGAGTACGTAGTATAGAGGGGGTGCTTGGGGAGCAGAGGGGGGGGGGGTCAAGTTCGGATATGAGGGTTTTGGGGAATCAGGGGAGGGGGGGGGGGCGGGGGTTGAGAGAACATGTAAGGAGGTGGTTTTGGGATCCGATGTGGTGGATGTTGGATATAACAAGACGTAAGGTAAGTTTATCTAATTCCGACCGATTGAGATTATGTTTTCATTGTCAGATTGACTTAATGTTTTTATATCGCTTTACGCGACTTGTTTAGTTTTTTTCGTTTTGAATGGTTTTGCGTCGGGGAAAGAGACGGGGAGAATGGGGGAGGCTAGAGGGAGGGGGGAGAGAGATAGGGAAAAAGAGAGAGAGATAGGGAAAAAACGTGAGAGGGTGAGAGGAGAATAAGAAAGAGCGAGAGAGATTGAGAGGGGAGAGCGAGAGAGTGAGAAAGAAAAGAGAGAGACAGACACAAAGACACATGGAAAGAACGGGAGAAAGAGAGAGAGAGAGCGTGAGAGAAAGGGAGAGAAAAAAAGAAAAAGGAGAGATAGAGAGGGAGAAAGAGAGAGAGCGAGAATGGGAGAAAGAGAGAGAAAAAGAGGGAGAGAGACAAAGAGAGAGAGAGAGAGAGAGAGAGAGAGACCAAGACAGGGAGAGAGCGAGAGACAGAAATATATATACACAGAGAGAAAAAGTCCAAAGCATAAAGACTCTTTACTTGTTTCATGGAGGAGAATGAGAGTAAGCAGGAAGGAAACAAAGAACAAAGAAAAGATCAATTCAAAGCAGGCAAATAAATAGAAACAATACGTTACTAACAGTAGCAGTGCAGCTTGGAAGTCTAAACTTCAGGACAAGGAAAGCCAATACATGTCTATAATTATGTCGTGTATGTGTGTGTCTTCAGTCTTCTTCTTTTGTCACACCATATTTATATTTATATATGTCGTGCCGAATTCACGGAATTGCCGAATTCGCGGAATCGGCAACATTTTTGCCCATTTCGCGTAATCGGCAAAACGCTGCCCATTACGTGAAATCGGCAGCGTTTTGCCGAAAATGCGGAAAGGCTTCTAAAGTTTGCCCATTTTGCAAAATCGACAGCTGCTACTCTGTTACTTTTTGTGTCACCAGAACATTGCATTAATATTGCTTTACCTCTCTACTATGTTTTGTATGGTCTATGTTGGTCTGTGTCGAGCATAACTCCGGAAATGCATGAAAACTACACTTTCTGCAATAACTTGCCATAACTTATGGATTATTGAAATATCATTCTATTCGAATATCTAGTTGTCTAAGTGTGATGATATCCCAGGCATTTGAGAACTTTAAAACCAAAAAGTGGCTGCCGATTTCGCAAAATGGGCAAATTTTAGAAGCCTTTACGCAAAAATGTTGCCCATTACGCGGAATCTGCAATTACGTGAATTCGGCACGACATATAATTATATATATATGGTGTGATAAAAGAAGAAGACTGCAAAATGTCATTTGTACAATCTGATTGTCAACTAATATAGCTATTCTGATGAACACGTGGGGGAATTCGGGGGCTGTGATTGGATGGTCTCTCCTGATCATCAAAGCATATTGCTGCCAAAGTCGGCCATTTTTCTCAATATCCAAAAGCATATTGAGAAAAATGGCCGACGCATGGTTCCGGTTTACACATCTGTACCACGCCGCGATGTTTCTATCGACAACAGCATACACTGACAACTTAAAAAGCTGTTTCAACAACTGTGTTGTGAAATCGAATGCACTTGGAGTCAGTTTTTCTTCCAAAGTCAGAAAGCGTGTAGCGGTGTGCATGTCTGCGCGAACATGATGCGCGTAAGAAGTTTGTCTGCTATCAAAACCTGAGATCAACGCATCGACGCAAAAACTGTCATTTTGTAAGTTTGGAACAACAAATGAAGGTCATAACAGCTATATAATCGCTATTATGTTTCAGCGTAGCAATAGGGTCCGATATTTAGACTCGAACAAGTATAATGCGACTCGTCTTCGACTCGTCGCATTATACTTGTCTCGTCTAAATATCGGACCCTATTGCTACGCTGAAAACACAATAGCTGTTAATAATGTTGCATTGTTTTTCTGGCATATTTTTACAATGCTCTATATAAAGCAAGCTGTGTTTCAAGTGCCATTGAACTCCAACACTGTCTAACATCGGACAAATGGCAGTCGTTATGTCACACTTTTCTTGTCCTCGTGTTCTCCTGATTACACACCAGTCTCGTAAAATCAATTTTATGTGCATGAATAATAACTTAATTACTGTAATCGTTTTCAGAAATGTGACGTGAAGTTGTGACCTCAATATCTTGAAACTATTGATTTGTCTGTTTGTAAATTAGCCTTCCGTTTCCTCCGGCTTTTAGGCCAGACAGACAGCTCAGAGGGTTAAAGGGAATCAGTGGGGGATCCGGAGGTGAAAGAGAGAGAGAGAGAGATATTAGAGAGAACGAGAGAGTGAGATTAGAGAGAGAGAGAGAGAGAGAGAGAGAGAGAGAGAGAGAGAGAGAGATTAAAGCTATATGTATTGTACCCCACATTAGCATGTTTCAAATGACAGCGTAAACGTGAGATCAGAGAGGTAAGTAAGCAGTTTGTGTCACAATGTACGTGTAAATAAAACGTCACGTACGAGAAACTAGGTCAAGATTTAACCCACGCATGAAACTGTACGCGAAGCAGACGATCTAATTGCAGACGGTCACTTAATTAAACAAAGCACGTCCATGCTTACATCTTAGGCTTCTCACTGCTTAGTTTTGTGTACATACGAATATGACGTCCAACAAACGACGATCGAACGAACTAGCCAAAGACGAACACATAAAGTCTGACTTTATATCTTTACATGTTTGGATTCAGGAAATGATAAAGAAAAAGTAGTTTTATCGGAACCGCTCTACACACACACATACACACACACACACACACACACACACATACACACACACACACATTCACACACACACACACACACACATTCACGCACACACACACATACATACACACACACACACACACACACACACACACACACACACACACCCACACGCATTCACCACCACCATCGTCTCGATTCCCAGTCTAAGTTAAAACATTTAGTGAAAACTTGACTAAATGTAAAACAGAAACAGAGGGGAAAAAAAGACAGAGACATACAGGCTGAAACAGAAACGGAAAAGCGTCCATGTAGACAGACAGACAGACAGACAAACAAAGAGACAGATAGACAGACAAAGACTCAGCATCATACGTCTTTTAGTTCCAGCCCAGCTCAGGGTTTTTTTCTCGGACAGAGCCATCCATCTGTTCTTTCGGTCTCAGCGGCCACCCTTTCCGCTCCCCTTCGTTGTGTTAGCTTTCTGCGGATTACATTTCTCTGCCAACATTTGCATCGTTATCTTCGCTGGCGAGTGTTATATCTTGTCGGGATAGTTCCTGAGTAATTGCACTTTGAGTGTTTGATTTGCTGAATGATAATGATTTTTCCCTGTTGATGTTTATGTTTGGTTTTATCGCAATGTGGTCTTTTTTTCTCCCGCCTGAGGTAGCGGTCGTGTTATCACATTTCGTTACGTCTCGCTTTATCACATTGTCTCGCTTGTGTCTTCCGAGCGAGCTTCTGGACAATTTGTCAGATAAGTTTATTTTCTGTATTATAAGTGTTTGTCTGTCTCTCCACTAAATAAACCGCGTGGTCGAAGATCAGTGAACGTAACGTTTGGTTTTGTTATGAATATAACGTTCCAATAACATATCTTTCTGTGGGTTTTTTATTCCACAGTTCTTTACGACTTTTTGCTGGGGAATACTCACAGACATACACATGTTACTACTGTTTGTTTCTTTCGAGGAAAAGTAACCAAAGCAGCATTCGTTTTGCCAATAAGAGACAAACAGGGAGTGGGGGAGGGCGGGGGGTATGAGGGGGGGAGGGGGAGAGGGGAGTTGGAGATGAGATGGGGGGGGGGGGGGGGGGGTGTGGGCACTAATTTCAAAATTCGCTCGTTTGGTGAAGGTCATTTCTTTTCCCCTTTGCTTTTTCTTCTGAAAGTTTCAAGGCATAGTAAAGACAAGAAAAAAACGGCGACGTCGCACTTGCGTGTGTATTCCAATCCCATTAACACTTTGCCCCTGACTTAGATGGTGTAGTCTGCGGTGTGTCTAACGTCTGAGCTGCCTATTGATCCATTGCTCCCTGCTCGGTCCTATTTCTTACCTCATTTGTTACAACACCCTACCTGCTTGTACTTGTCGCTTCTGGTTGTCTTGGCTGTTCGTCTTCTGTGTGTGTCTTTTGTTATGCTCAGTTTGGAAAGAAAGAAAAGAATAATATGTCTACTTCTGCGCCGAGGACCGGCGCTTTCTCACTCTACCACTCGCTCGCTCACTCACTCACTCAGTTACTCACTCATCCACCCACTCGCTCGCTCACTCACTCACTCATTCACTCACTCACTCACTCACTCACTCACTCATCTACCCACTCGCTCGCTCACTCACTCACTCACTCACTCGCTCAACCACCCACGCACTCGCTTACCCACTCGCTGACTCCCTGACATACCCACTAAATCACTTACTAAATCACTCACCTGATCAATCAATCAATTGATCAATCAATCCATCCATCAACAATTTAACTACTCAATCAATTGTTAAGTTTTGCCTTTTATGTCTCTGCTCAGTCGTGTTTTTTGCCAAACCTCTGCAAAAGCACACACAAAACAACAAAATCTACAAACTGGCTATGAATAAATGTTATACCTCGTTGTATTCAGTGCATTGAGAAGGAACATCGTTGAATGCACAGTGTCGGGAAGTTTACCTTGGTGAAAAATACTTACACTGCTCAATATTTCATGTTCTCATTTCCCCCGTTTGTGTTATTGTACAACCGCCTTCTTACACATATCGACCGCTTTTTCTTGCTCCCCCATCCCCCCCCCCCCCCCCCCCCCCCCCCCCCCCCCCCCCCCCCCCCCCCCCCCTCGGACCCCTTTCAGCCCTGGTTCGACTTGGCATTCACACTCTCCATCATGAATGTTGCTTGTTGAGAGTTTTCGAGCGAGAAAAGAAAGAGAAAACGCACAGACACGCTCCGAAGAGAGTGTTTTTGTTGTGGAGCCCAGACAAATGTGTCTCACTCAGTCGTTGCCCATTCCACCGGTTTAATTCAGTCCTGCGGAGAATGTTTTTATACCTGTCTTTCACTTCGATCTTAAGGGGAATGAAATCGATTACCTCTTCGCTGAAGGAACTCCCAATACCACGAGCATGCAACCAGACATTTGACATGAACACATATGAGCAGTGACAAAGTGGTAAAGACGCAAAAAAGACAGACATTCAAATGGGCAGACTGACAGACAGGCAGACAAGCAAACAGGCAGACAGACAAACAGACAGGCAGACAAACAGGCAGGCAAACAAACAGGCTCACGTACAGACTGAAAAACAAACAGACAGCTAGTAAGACTTAGTAGTGGAATACTACCATCGACTGGCACTTAGATACAAGCTCCATTTATACTGTTGTGCTGCTTTTGGGGGAAGGGAGAGCAGAGAGTGTCAATGCCACAGACGTTTAGACGTTTCTTTTTACATTTAGTCAAGTTTTGACTAAATGTTTTAACATAGAGGGGGAATCGAGACGAGGGTCGTGGTGTATGTGTGTGTGTGTGTGTCTGTGCGTGTGTGTGTGTAGAGCGATTCAGACCAAACTACTGGACCGATCTTTATGAAATGTTACATGAGAGTTCCTGGGAATGATATCCCCGGACGTTTTTTTCTTTTTTTCGATAAATACCTTTGATGACGTCATATCCGGCTTTTTGTAAAAGTTGAGGCAGCACTGTCACACCCTTTTTTTCAATCAAATTGATTGAAATTTTGGTCAAGCAATCTTCGACGAAGGCCGGACTTCGGTATTGCATTTCAGCTTGGTGGCTTAAAAATTAATTAATGACTTTGGTCATTAAAAATCAACAACAAAATTATAAACCGATCCAAATTTACGTTCATCTTATTCTTCATCGCTTTCTGATTCCAAAAACATATAAATATGCCGGTTATATTCGGATTAAAAACAAGGTCTGAAAGTTAAAAATATAAAAATTATGATCAAAATCAAATTTCCGAAATGTGTGTGTGTGTGTGTGTGTCTGTCTGTCTGTCTGTCTGTGCGTGTGTGTGTGTAGAGCGATTCAGACTAAACTACAAGACCGATCTTTATGAAATTTGACATGAGAGTTCCTGGGAATGATATCCCCGGACCTTTTTTTCTTTTTTTCGATAAATACCTTCGATGACGTCATATCCGGCTTTTTGTAAAAGTTGAGGCGGCGCTGTCACACCCTCATTTTTCAATCAAATTGATTGAAATTTTGGCAAAGCAATCTTCGACAAAGGCCGGACTTTGGTATTGCATTTTAGTTTGGTGGCTTAAAAACTAATGAATGAGTTTGGTCATTAAAAATCGGAAACTTGTAATTAACATTTTTGTTTTTTATTAAACGATCCAAAAATAATTTCAGCTTATTCTTCGTCATTTTCTGATTCCAAAAACATATACATATGTTATATTTAGATTACAAACAAGCTCTGAAAATTAAAAATATGAAAATTATTGTTAAAATTAATTTTCCAAAATCGATTTAAAAACAATTTCATCTTATTCCTTGTCGGTCCCTGATTCCAAAAACATATAGATATGATATGTTTGGATTAAAAACAAACTCAGTAAGCTAAAAAGAATAGACATACAGAAAAGCGTGTTATCCTGCTCAGCGCGACCACTACCGCACTATTCTGCATGGCTTGTCGATTTCACCGCCTTTGCCACGAGCGGTGGACTGACGAAACTACGAGTATGTGGTCTTGGTGAAAAAAGCAGTTTCATTCTGTGAGTTCGACAGCTTGACTAAATGTTGTTATTTCGCCTTACGCGACTTGTTTCTTCTTTTTTTTTCTTCTCTTTTTTTTTCGTCTTTTTTTCTTCTCTTTTTTGGAGTTGTTATTTTATTTTTTATTTTTTAAACATGTATAGGCTTTACATTACATTACATCACATACACAATGGGACATTTACAACACACAGGGAGTGGGGATGGGGGGGTTGTTCATGACTTGGTGGTCGCAGTATCAAAAATGTGTAAAGGAAAAAGAACCTAAGGGTTACATCAAAACATGCATATACATGCGCCAATCCTTGAAAAATGTATCTAGTGTATTATTTCATAGCTGCGTTGTACTTTTCCCAAATAAATCAGTCTCCTTATTGCGGCTCGTTCTTGAAAATGGAGAGGTCCTGGGTTTGGAAGGGAGTTTTCTGGCCAACCCCATTTGCAATTCAAATGTCCAACGAAAATGACCTCTGGCGCCGTTGAAGTTATGTCCGGAACTTGAAACGACCAGTCTCGATGGACAACGAAGATTGTTCCCATATGAGGTTCTGAACCGCGTGACTCCACTCTCCACCGTTGACAAAATTCAGACAACGTTTTGTGCTCAGACAAATCAGGTGACACAGACAGACTGCAGTGAAGAAACTCGGCATTGACAAAAGAACGTCAAGAATTGTAGCTCTCTTAAACGCCAAGTACTCACATTCTGCGTAGCAACCCGGCGGCGAAAGTTGTTTCACCGGGTAGTAGGGGAAGTGCTCCTAATATGGACCACTTTTTGTTTCATGCTGATAACTAGCTTGTTTTCTTGCGAAGAAGTTTCATTTTGTGTTTGGTAGTCCCTCTTTCTTAGGTTAACCGTTAGGCCTAATTAGAGTGAAATAGCTTTGATAGATATTCAGCAAAAATGAAATACAGAAAGAAAAAAAATGGTCCATATTCGGAGCCTGGGTGCCTAATATGGACCACTGAAGCGGCCTTCTCAAATCACAGTAAAAAGCCCCCTATACTTCAAAATAACATGATACAACTTAGTGTGCAAGTCAGACACACACAAAATATGCTTTATATTTATCTGTTTCGGGTTGATGAGAGCATTATTTGAAGCACATCAGGAATCTAAAGAAGCTTATCAAAAACAGAGTGAAAATAAGTGAAATTATCAACTTCCACGAAAAGAAGACTAATTTTGTGATATTTTGTTTTAATCTCGAAGGCTAGTTATAGGTTATTTCCAGCAAGCTTCTGAATGAATTGATGAAAATAGCATTTAGCTTTTATTTTCTTCGATTTGTTGAAGGTGGTCCATATTAGGGGACTCACACATACTTTGAGATTTTGCTATTATTTTTTGTTTGCAGTAGAAACTCGGGGTCAACACTGTTAAAATGTAACAAATACGGTCTTAGCTGTCATATATAGCCATTTTTGTGTGATAAAAGCTTTGGCTGTGGACAGAAACGAGTCCGTTTTAGGCGGCAAATTTAGAGTGAACCCTGCCAAAAGTGAAACAAGTCGCGTAAGGCGAAAATACAATATTTAGTCAAGTAGCTGCCATTTTTCAGCAAGACCGTATACTCGTAGCATCGTCAGTCCACCGCTCATGGCAAAGGCAGTGAAATTGACAAGAAGAGCGGGGTAGTAGTTGCGCTAAGAAGGATAGCACGCTTTTCTGTACCTCTCTTTGTTTTAACTTTCTGAGCGTGTTTTTAATCCAAACATATCATATCTATATGTTTTTGGAATCAGGAACCGACAAGGAATAAGATGAAAGTGTTTTTAAATTGATTTCGAAAAAGAAATTTTGATAATAATTTTTATATATTTAATTTTCAGAGCTTGTTTTTAATCCCAATATAACATATTTATATGTTTTTGGAATCAGCAAATGATGGAGAATAAGATAAACGTAAATTTGGATCGTTTTATAAATTTTTATTTTTTTTTACAATTTTCAGATTTAAACCGGATATGACGTCATCAAAGACATTTATCAAAAAAATGAAAAAAACATTCGGGGATTTCATACCCAGGAACTCTCATGTCAAATTTCATAAAGATCGGTCCAGTAGTTTAGTCTGAATCGCTCTACACACACACACACACACACACACACGCACACACGCACACACGCACACACGCACATACACCACGACCCTCGTTTCGATTCCCCCTCGATGTTAAAATATTTAGTCAAAACTTGACTAAATATAAACAAGTCGCGTAAGGCGAAAATACAATATTTAGTCAAGTAGCTGTCGAACTCACAGAATGAAACTGAACGCAATGCAACGCAGCAAGACCGTATACTCGTAGTCCACCGCTCACGGCATAGGCAGTGAAATTGACAAGAAGAGCGGGGTAGTAGTTGCACTAAGAAGGATAGCACGCTTTTCTGTACCTCTCTTTGTTTTAACTTTCTGAGCGTGTTTTTAATCCAAACATATCATATCTATATGTTTTTGGAATCAGGAACCGACAAGGAATAAGATGAAAGTGTTTTTAAATTGATTTGGACAATTTAATTTTGATAATAATTTTTATATATTTAATTTTCAGAGCTTGTTTTTAATCCGAATATAACATATTTATATGTTTTTGGAATCAGCAAATGATGGAGAATAAGATAAACGTAAATTTGGATCGTTTTATAAATTTTTATTTTTTTTTACAATTTTCAGATTTTTAATGACCAAAGTCATTAATTAATTTTTAAGCCACCAAGCTGAAATGCAATACCGAAGTCCGGGCTTCGTCGAAGATTACTTGACCAAAATTTCAACCAATTTGGTTGAAAAATGAGGGCGTGACAGTGCCGCCTCAACTTTCACGAAAAGCCGGATATGACATCATCAAAGACATTTATCAAAAAAATGAAAAAAACATTCGGGGATTTCATACCCAGGAACTCTCATGTCAAATTTCATAAAGATCGGTCCAGTAGTTTAGTCTGAATCGCTCTACACACACACACAGACACACACACACACACACGCACACACGCACACACGCACACACACACGCACATACACCACGACCCTCGTTTCGATTCCCCCTCGATGTTAAAATATTTAGTCAAAACTTGACTAAATATAAAAAGAGAAAAAGCCGAACGGTTTTGAGGTTTGTGTTTCTGCAACTGTTTTGACATGTGAAAATTATCATGAGAGGGTGAATACAGCCAATGAAATTGTTTTGAGCGCTCTAGCGCCGTTAGTTTGTCAGAATAGGAGATGGTCCATTTAGGAGCCGGTCCATATTAGGAGCCCTTCCCCTATAATTTATTTGTGTCCTAAAATGAACTGCCCCTGAGAGTGCTCAAAATCAATACAAAGCTGTCCGTGTTTTGGATGTTTGTTGATTTGAATTGTGTTTTATTATTTTTGTTGTTGTTCTTTTTATATTTAGTCAAGTTTTGACTAAATATTTTAACATCGAGGGGGAATCGAAACGAGGGTCGTGGTGTATGTGCGTGTGTCTGTCTGTCTGTCTGTCTGTCTGTCTGTCTGTCTGTGTGTGTGTGTAGAGCGATTCAGACTAAACTACTGGACCGATCTTTATGAAATTTGACATGAGAGTTCCTGGGTATGAAATCCCCGAATGTTTTTTTCATTTTTTTGATAAATGTCTTTGATGACGTCATATCCGGCTTTTCGTGAAAGTTGAGGCGGCACTGTCACGCCCTCATTTTTCAACCAAATTGGTTGAAATTTTGGTCAAGTAATCTTCGACGAAGCCCGGACTTCGGTATTGCATTTCAGTGTGGTGGCTTAAAAATTAATTAATGACTTTGGTCATTAAAAATCTGAAAATTGTAAAAAAAAAAAAAATTTATAAAACGATCCAAATTTACGTTTATCTTATTCTCCATCATTTGCTGATTCCAAAAACATATAAATATGTTATATTTGGATTAAAATCAAGCTCTGAAAATTAAATATATAAAAATTATTATCAAATTTTTTTTTCGAAATCAATTTAAAAACACTTTTATCTTATTCCTTGTCGGTTCCTGATTCCAAAAACATATAGATATGATATGTTTGGATTAAAAACACGCTCAGAAAGTTAAAACGAAGAGAGGTACAGAAAAGCGTGCTATCCTTCTCAGCGCAACGAATACCCCGCTCTTCTTGTCAATTCCACGGGCACTGCCTTTGCCACGGGCGGTGGAGTGACGATGCTACGAGTATACGGTCTTGCTGCGTTGCGTTGCGTTCAGTTTCATTCTGTGAGTTCGACAGCTACTTGACTAAATATTGTATTTTCGCCTTACGCGACTTGTTTGGTTCTTAATTAGCCTTGCCTTTCAAGATTTCTGATTAATAAATTGTAAGAAAAAACACATGATTTGCTCACGTTTTATAATAATTTCTGACTTTATCTTCTATTTCGTGGGTTATTATCTTCCCAGAAATCCTGCACACAAACACACTCACACAAACACTCAAACACACCCAAAAACACCCAAACACACACACACACACACACACACACACACACACACACACACACACATATACAAACACACACACACACACACACACACATGCACACGCACACACACACACACACACACATAACAAAAAAGAAAATGTCTCATAAAGTTCGATACATAACCTATGTCTGGCAGAGACAGCAACGACGATCAGCACGTGCTGATGATGTGGGACCCATCCCATCAGCTCAGATGCACGTTAAGCCTGTGCTAACGACATATGACGCATCCTCTCATTTAGACTTGACCTAATTACACCAGCAACACGGACGGGAGGCGCGGGAGGAACGGAGCTTGGGGGGGGGGGGGGGGGGAGGGGGGTGCTATCATTGCTGCACTCCAACTCTTCGCCATTTCCGGGATGCGTGTGTGTGTGTGTTTGTGTGTGTGTGTGTGTGTGTGTGTGTGTGTGTGTGTGTTGTGTGTTTGTTTGTGCGTGCGTGCGTGTGTGTGTATGTGTGTGTGTGTGCGTGTGTGTGTGTGTGAGTGTGTGTGTTCCAAACTTTGGAACACGAACGTTCATTTGATAGTCCGAGCGTCTGGTGAACTGCCGAACTGCGGAATAGTTGAATTTAAAAAATGTGAACCTTCAAACACTGACATTTCCTTGTCCTCCTGGTAATACGTAGGGTGTTCTAGAAGTCCTTAGACTCCAAACTCCCGGCCATGTCTCATGATATTTACAATGACGTATGCATACGGCAATCTTCCATCGGCGATGACACAAATTTTCATGTATCTCAAAGTTTCCTCTGCAAAGAAAACAGCTCTTAAAGAACACTACCCGTCCATGTTTATTTGCCTGTCAGGGAGCTAAAAAAAGGGAGTTTACAACAATAATGTATTAACATCTCTAAAAGGATTGTTATGTTTTTCACACCTACCGCATATTGTGTGATTTTGGGGGGAAGAACGCTCCTTCCAAAACGAATACTTACAACTGGTACAATGAATTTAAGTCGGGTAGACATGTCTTCAAAGATGGTACCCGTCTAAACCGACAGTTGAATGCTGTTACTGCAACAGACGTTGCTGCCGTTGAAACGTTGAAGAGAGATGATGCACGAATCACACACACACGGAGGTAAAGGACACATTGATAATTGAATGTGATCTGGCACAAGCCTTTACGGGTACACAAGCGTTGCAGACAGTGGGTGCCCGTGCTCTTTCTGGTGTACAAAAGAGGGTATGTCTCGAAATGTGCATACAATATTCTCTAATTGTCACTATAGAGAGTGTAATGGTTTTATGAATGTTGTCACAGGCGATGGGGACTTGTTGGGTCTAACAATTGGACCCCGGGCAACACATCGATCAGCCGTTTTGATGTTCCTAAACGGCTCCACCCCTATGAACTATTGATGATCTCGGAACACTGGCAAAAAGAAGGTGGTCCCATTTTTTTGAAAATAAGGACAAATCGACACAATTCTAAAAGGGGAGCAGCGTACGGTTACCTTACAACAGTACATGCATCATTGCCTGCCCGTGGGGTTTAAAGCTTGGCGCCAAACACGGGTACTTGAGGGTTGATGCTACTCCAATGAAATGTCCCGTTTTACACAGCTTCCAAATCAATCGAATTTCTAACAAATTAGGATATCAGCCTGATGTTTCGTTCAGTATGTTTTCCTGAATTGGCCCCGTTCGACGTTTTCCTGTTCTTGCATTTAAAGAAAAAGCTCAGAGGAAACCGTTACGAGAGCCCTGATGTTGCTGTCCGAGAGTAAACGAGAGTCATTTAGGGTATCGGCAAAAACACTGGCGCTATCACTTTTGAAAGGTATTTCTACAGAATGTTAACGTGTGTCGCAGCTTAGGAAGGATCCTTCGAAAAAATGGCGTGGTCAAATTAACGGTGAGCTGTGCACTAATATGAGATTCTAAGGACTTCCAGAACAGCCCTCGTAAAATGACGGGCATAAAAAAACGTAACATCATAATGAAACGTCGTCCTCCATGATTTGCAACGCAACGCCCCCACCCCCTCCTCCTTCTTGTATCCTCCCCCCCCCCGACCCCCTGCCGTCGAAATCTCTTCTATCAACCCCCCCCCCCCCCCTTACCCCCTGCCGTCGAAATCTCTGCTACCAACCCCCCCCCCCCCTTCCCAATCCAACCCTCACCATTCCCCGTTTTTGTCTGTCATTCCATATCCCATCTGACCGAAGAAATATCTGTCGTTACTCTCCTTCCCCCTGCGCAGTCCCCCTCCCTACCCCGCCACTACGCTATGTCGCCCAGAAATAAAGAAGATTCCTGTTCAATGGACACAAATAAAATGTTCCCCGTCCGAGACGTGACGTATTGGATGTTCAGCGTGACACCGTGTTTGGGGAAACCTCAGTGTTGCCCTTCCCCTCGTCTCCCTTCCAGTGTCAGCCTCCCTCCAAAACAAGTCAACTGCCTCTGGAAACAAATTTGGGACTGGGAAATATGGACGTTCCATTATCATGTTCCAGTGACCTCTTGCGTCGTCTTCACAAAGAAGCTGGCGAGATTTTAGACACAGGCTTGTAAATCAATTGATGCTTCTCAGCTGCTCGTTTGTGCATATAGTTTCCTACAGTGAATTCCGGGCGTGAATGCTGCAATCCCACGAGAGACTTTTTTTTGTTTTGTGTGTGTGTTTTTTGTTGTTGTTGCTTTTTTTCTTTATTTTATTAAAATCTTAACTTGTGAAGACGTAAACCAATTTAAGTAGTGCTCCTTAAAAGAAAACACATTTGCACTGCTCAAGCTTGAACCACCAAACTGTAGCTTAACTAACTTTAGATTGCATATTAAACCTTGTGTGTATAAAGCACCTATATTTTTCTCAACTGCCAATCTTTTAACAACAACACAAAAGGAACCGTAGGTCTTCAGTGCTAACGAAGATACACGTACAGTAACTGTACACTTTGTACGCTGTCGTGGCTTGACGATCTTGCATCAGTGACGCATGGCACCAGGAGAGGTCTTTTCCCAGCAGGTCTCAGACCTCAAACGTTTGTTTTAGATTTCCTTAAAACTTATGACCAGTGACAATGGTTAGCGTTCTGAGAAAATTCCTCTACGGGTTACTCGTTACGGTGCTCCCCGTTAGCGTTATTTTCCCAAATGCAATCACCGACAATGATTCCATCGCCTGTGCTTGTCGAGCTTTAAACG
Organism: Littorina saxatilis; assembly: GCF_037325665.1. NCBI lineage: Eukaryota > Metazoa > Mollusca > Gastropoda > Littorinimorpha > Littorinidae > Littorina > Littorina saxatilis. The sequence goes on from NC_090246.1 coordinate 75,840,433, forward strand.
AAATCGCAATCTTGCAGCATGCTGGCTGTTTGATAGAGGATGTTGGCGCTGTTAATTGCGTTTGACGGAGAAATCTGTTTTCGAGTGCACAATATCTCCTTACTCGACGTGCATTTTGTCTGCTCTTTGTTCAAACTAAACTGTCTTGACGGGCTTCTTCGTATTAAAGCAGGGATAGATTGGAGTCAGTAACTCGATCTCTCTCGCTCTCGCTCTGTCTGTGTGTTTGTCTGTCTGTCTTTCTGTCTTTCTGTCTCTCTCTCTCTCTCTCTCTCTCTCTCTCTCTCTCTCTCTCTCTCTCTCTCTCTCTCTCTCTCTCTCTCTCTCTCTCTCTCTCTCTTAATGGGTGTGTGTGTGTGTGTGTGTGTGTGTGTGTGTGTGTGTGTATGTGTGTGTGTGTCAGTGTGCGTGTGTGCGTGCGTACGTGCGTGCGTGTGTGTGTGTATGAGCGCGTGTATGTGTGTGTGTGTGTGTGTGTGTGTGTGTGTGTGTGCGTGCGTGCGTGTGTGTGTGTGTGTATGCTTGCGTGTGTATGTGTGTGTGCATATATATATGCACGTGTGCGCGCGTCTGTCTGTCTGTCTGGCTGGCTGTCTGGCTGGCTGGCTATCTATAGCTAGGTCACTGTGTCTCTATCTATGTGTAAACATTTTCTCTTCATCTCCATTTCCGTACTTCCCTTTCATAAAATTATACTCCCGTATTCTTTTTTATGGTTTTTGTTTTACATATTGTTTAACCAGTCTGTGACAACAATTATGCGATCGGAAGTGAGTTCGCGCGTTCACCTGTCAAAAATTGTTACGCTAAATTGACACGATGTCTTAAATAACCAGCCGAATCAACACCATTACCATCCCAATCAAGACAAGGAAGACGACACTCGACCTGTGTGACTCAGCCCAACACTTTGGCCAAACAAAAAGGAAAATGGAGACAGTGTGATATCCATACGACAATCAATAATGTCCTGTCCCCCTTATTTCTGATGCGGGGCAGAATCAGCACTCGTTGTATCCTCCCAAACACCCCGATGATTCCCCCCAAATGGAACTGTGTCCTGTCGGGGACAAGGAGGGCGGGAGGTGATGGGGAATGGAATCGGAACGTGGAATGGGGGCCGGAACTTGGAGGAGGGAAGGGTCGAGGGGACAGTGTCCGTGGCCGGGTGAGGGTGGCGGAGGGGGGGGGGGTGGGAGTGAAGGCGGGGGAGAGGGGGGCGTTGTCCGGCGAAACGGGGACGCGGAGAAAAGGCGGGAAACAAAAAATGCCTCAATGTTTGATTGAAAGCAGCGAAGGGGGGTTCCTTGTAGCTGCTATCTCTCTTAGGACACTCGCTTGCAAGTAAGCAAAATAATCAATGAGTTTTGCGTGCCAGTCTCCCTGGCAGTGTCTTTCTGGCATTCTGATGACCAGAACTGGCAGGAGGCTGGGGAGAATGATGGACAGACACACAACCACATGCACACACACGCACACACACACACACACACTGGCACACACATACACACGCACACACACACACACACACACACACACCGGCACACGCACATACACATACACACACAAACACACACACACACACACTGACGGATGCGCACACGTATACACACACCGTGACTGTCTGTCTGTCTGTCTTTGCCGTCAGTTTGTCTGTCCCCCCTCTCTCTCTCTCTCTCTCTCTCTCTCTCTCTCTCTCTCTCCGAGCTCTCTCTCTCTCTCTCTCTCTCTCTCTCTCTCTCTCATACACCCCAACACCCTACCACCACCCCACCTACCGCCCTGATATGGCCCTTCGTGGTCGGCTGGGCGTTAAGCAAACAAACAAACAAAAAACCACCCCTCCTTCCCCACACTCCTAATTCCTCTGCTCTCCCTTTCATTAGCTTGTCGAGTCGCACATCTGCAGCCCGTGCCTATACAGCTTCCTTCCCCGTCTCATCCTTTTTGTCTCCCGTTCCGCGCTGCTCCTCCCCTCCCTAATACCGCCCGACACATTAATTGTTTCTCATTAATCAAGTCTTCTCTCTAAGAAGTAGCTTCTTCGCCTCGGGTCTTCCTGTCTCATTCTCACGGAATGGATTGTGTGTCGTGGTTTGGCCTAAGGGAAGTAACCGCGTTTTGAGAGTGTCTGTCTCCCAAGAACAGTTACTGCACCCTTGGGGTTTGGCCAAAGGGACGTAACTGCATTCTAAGCGATGGCTCTGCCTCTGTCTTCGAGCTTGTACTGACTGTTATAATATTCATTGTTGACAATGTATGCCCTTTAGGCGGCTTTTGTTGTCACTGGTGATGATTTGGACACAGCTTAGCATAGTGATCGGTCGGCTTATTAAAATTCTGTATTCGTCAGAGTAAGGGGCATATCTATAGATAGAATGTAGTGTCAGTCACACTCGAGTCAGTGTGTGTGTGTGTATGTGTGTGTTGCGTGCGTGCGTGCGTGCGTGCGTGCGCTTGTGTGTGTGTGTGTGGGTGTGTGTGCCGTCACGGTGTGTGTGAATTGAATTGAATTGAATTGAATTGAACTTTATTTTACAAGGATTTAGATTTAAGGCTACGCCTTTTCTTACAATCTGTCCTTGGGACGCATAGACACACAATTATATAATTAAAAAAGAGAGAGAGAGAGACTGGTAGAGAGTAAGAAAAAGAACCAGAGACAGAGACAGACAGACATAGGACTGAAGAGAGACAGAGACAGACAGAGAGAAGCATACAGAAACAAAGACAGAAAAATAGAGAGACAGAGAGACTTAAGGAGTTGCTTCTTTCCCTATTTTAATTAATAATATCAAATGATATACAGTCATCTGTAATCATATTTCCTTACTTTCCCATTTATGCTCTCCTTACATATTTCTTCGTTCTTGGAAAACGAAGCCATAAACTTCTTTCGCTCGACGCCTTGGGTGCGAATATAAATTTACAGACAGCACAAGCTTTTGGTCCGAGGGGGAGTAACCGCGATCTCTGTTACGCGAATCCTTGCTTTTGTTCAGTCCCTTGGTATAGAAACTCGATGTAATACGTCACTCCAGCACACTTCTGTGCTCATAGTTTTCAGGGCTTCTATTTTTAAAACATTATGGAAAAGAACATTGGGCTTTCACATTTTGTTCTGAATTTACAGTCACATCAGTTCCGCTATGCACTCGAATATGCTCCATCTATAATAATAATAATAATAACAAGAAGAACAAGAAATTTCTCCGAGGTAGAAAAAACACCCCCGTCAAAGGGAAATAACCTTCTCAGTTGGTGGCAGTGACTGAGTGAGAATGGTTATTTCCCTTTGACCATCAAGATGTCCGTCTATAAGTCCTTGTATAATTTTAATCCACCAATAACTCCCTAACCGTGTGTTTGACTGGTCCCAATTTTTGTAAGGACCGTCTCAGGAATATATAGAACCTGTTCACCAAGTTTGGTGACGATCGGTCCGTTCATTCTTGAGATCTATATGCGAACACAAACACACAAACACACAAACAAACACACAAACAAACAAACACATCGACCGAAACCTATACACACTCCTATACCGGGGGTGTAATAATACGAGTATTTATAACGCGCACATATCTCACCACAAGGCGACTCAAGGCGCACTCATACACATTCTTTCGCATTTACAACTCATGCACACTCATATAATAATAATAATAACACGATGCCTCACTGAAGTTGTACATGTTATGTATGACTTGTCCTTGTGCCTCCACCTGTGCAATATTTTCCCACATCATAGTTTGTGTGTCGCCTTACCATAATTATATAAAACTTATGTGACCAATACATCGTCCCGTGAAAACAGTTGTGAGCGCCATCACCAATCTGACCAGGCTACATGCTGATAAGACCATCCCTCAACTTGGTCACATCATTCATTATATCAATATCAAGTGTCCTCTCTATGCACAGTCATACTTTATTTTCAGTCATCAATTACAATACATGTAGTTAAAGCCACTGGTAGCGTTTTAAGACATTAATAATAATAATACGAGAATTTATAAGGCGCACATATCTCACCACAACTACCCGGGTACCCGGGTACAAAATAGTTAATTTCCTCCCAGCAGCCCCGCACTATAGTTTCTATGAATTCTATAAAGTCGTATGACTAGACCACGTGCTGTGGAGCGGTAGTGACGTCACACACGCCATAGGGGAGATAACCCCCATGGACTAGCGCACTTACCAACGCACTGAGACAGCACTTTTCTGTGGGGTTGCTTCCCTTAAACTTGAAGGGAAAGCTTATTTTCAGACCGGAAACTCCAACTCACGACAGCAAGCAGCCAGGGTGTTGGGCTTTACCCCGTGTAAAAGCCAGGCCAGATCAATATGGTGAACGGAACTTCTTCTTCTTCTTCTTCTTCTTCTTCTTCTTCTTCTTCGTTCATAGGCTTAGACTCGCACGTTCACTCATGTTTTTAGCACGAGTGGATTTTTACGTGTATGACCGTTTTTACCCCGCCATTCAGGCAGCATACGCCGATTTCGGGGGGAAACGGAACTGTTTTCGTACCTTTTAAGTTGGAGACACGTAACATAAAGGCGAAAGAAAAACTATTGGTTAAACTCTAGGGTTCGGTTGAAAGAAACCAAATTTAAACAGAAACATCTGTCTTTACGATACAAGTTCAGCGGCAAATATAGGCGATTAGATTGAGACATGTAAGACGTCGGCCTCCTAATAGGGAGGTCGTGAGTTCGAATCCCGGTCGCTGCCGCCTGGTGGATTAAGAGTGGAGATTTTTCCGATCTCCCAAGTCAACTTATGTGCAGAACTGCTAGTGACTTAACCCCCTTCGTGTGTACACGCAAGCACAAGACCAAGTGCGCACGGAAAAGATCCTGTAATCCATGTCAGAGTTCGGTGGGTTATAGCTCTAAACACGAAAATACCCAGCATGCCTCCTCCGAAATCGGCGTATGCTGCCTGAATGGCGGGGTAAAAACGGTCATACACGTAAAAATCCACTCGTGCTAAAAACATGAGTGAACGTGGGAGTCTAAGCCCATGAACAAAGAAGAAGAAGAAGAAGAAGAAGAAGAAGAAGAAGATTGAGACATATGTTGTTAGAAAAGCCTTTATTGGTGGTATTTGGGGTATCGTACTGTCCTTGGGGAATTCGGGCTGCTATCCCTGGGGATAGCACGCAGCCACAGAATCGCGCTACCCATTTTTGTTTTCTTTGTGAGAATCTTTGAAAATCTCGGTAATTGACAGTGGAAGTCGCAAGACGATGTCTCCATAAACTGACATGGAGCATGAACACTGGCAGCTCGTATTGGTTCGTGTTCTTTTCTTTATTACTTGGAGTGCTCCAGATATTCTTGTTTATTGCTGCAAGTGCTAAATCGTTCCGTGCGGGCTGCTTGCTTGACGTGCATCATGTTTCCGTGTTTATTGCTTGGAGAAGTATGTCAATTTTCCTTGTTTATTGCTTAAAGTGGCCTACGTACTTAAAGAAATATGGAGAATCTAATAAACAAGCAATCATGCGTAATGCGTTACTTTAAGTACGTAGGCAGTATTGTCCTTGTTTATTTCTGGCAGTGCTATTAAGAGTTCCATATTTCCTTGTTTATTTCTGGCAGTGCCATTAAGAGTTCCATGTGTCCTCGTTTATTTGTGGCAGTGCTATGATTATGTTTCCTTTTTTTGCTTGGAGTACTACATTTGTCCTTCTGTATTGCTCAAAGTGCTCTATGTTTACTTGTTAATTGCGTGTTTAGTAGGTGCTACATGTACCTTCTTTACTGCTCTAAGTTCCACCAGCAAAACCACATTGTAAGCGTATGCTTGAGCACTAAGATATGCAAACATTTACAAACGCATCTCTCTCTCTCTCTCTCTCTAGATGGATAAAAAAAGATTTTCAAGGTTACCCGGAAATGAGGTTGATTTGCAAAATTGGGCTTGCTCGGTAAAGCGTTGTTTGGATATGTGTGGGTTTTCCTTTGTATGGCTGAATGGTGGTGTTGTTCATGAAAAAGCTTTTCTGCGTGCGTTTAGACAGCGTTTGATTGACTGCTATAAGCAGGAATGGTTTGGTAAGATAATGGAAAGTGATAGATTTTCAACGTATAGTTCGTTCAAGTCTTTATTGCAGCCGGAAAAATACCTAACAGATATCACACTTACTAAATTTAGAAACATTTTTGTCAAACTACGCCTAGGTATTATTGACCTGAATGGAAACAAACGCTATAGTGCTGTACCAAACACGTGCCCGTTTTGTCCTGCTGTGGAAAACGAAATACATTTTCTGCTACATTGCCCAAAATACCAGGATCTACGTGTAAAATATATTTTGAAATATTTCACTGACAATGTACATGTACCACCCTTGATTTTTCTGCTACAAAATGAGAGTATATACATTAATAGAGCTGTAGCCATGTATTGTTATTATGCCATGAAATTACGTGATGAAGAAATTTCAAACAGGCAATTGTTGCTATGACTGATACTTTGAGACAAAATTTGTAAATTTTCGTGCCACGATATATATTTTTCTTGTTCCTGTACAACCATGAAATTTTGTTGTGGATTTTTATTCCTATTTTTTCCTGTGTCTTTTGTAAACCCCCATGCGTATATGCCGGTGGCCTCGCATTAAATTTCCTGAGTTCCTGAGTTCCTGAGTTCTCTCTCTCTCTCTCTCTCTCTCTCTCTCTCTCTCTCTCTCTCTCTCTCTCTCTCTCTCTCTCTCTCTCTGACTCTGTCTCTCTCTCTCTTTGTCTGTCTCTCCGTCTGTGCCTTTCTCTCTCTCTCTCTCTGTCTCTATGACTGTCTGACGGTCTGTTTCTGTGTCTGTCTGACTGTCTGTCTGTCTCTGTGCCTGGTCTTGCTCTCTCTCTGTGTCTGTCTCTGTCTGTCTGTCTGTCTGTCTGTCTGTCTCTCTCTCTCTCTCTCTCTCTCTCTCTCTCTCTCTCTCTCTCTCTCTCTCTCTCTCTCTCTCTCTCTCTCCATCAAAATCAAATAGAACACATAAGTGCAAATTATTCAAATGTAATTATCCAAGTAACAGGAAAAATTGCAGTATCACAGGAATCCCTTTTAACATTTGGCTACTCTACAACTACTCATCAACAAAATGTCATAATGATAACATTTACTGCCAAGTGCTACCGTTACTGAATATAAAGCACGAAGTAAGAAGTAGCAAGCAACCGTATAATAAAAAATCTGAGATGTACATACTTAACAACTTCAGGAAACGTATCAAACGTGAAAGATCTCAATAAAATATTGAAAGATGCAAAGGGGGAAATGGCTACAAAAAGAAGATTGAAAGTTCAGTAAAAATCTGTCAATATACAAGCATCTGTATTTGTAACAAGGAAGGAACTTTGGTCTTTAGCTAGGAAAAATATGTGCTACAACAAATGTTGGGAATTCAGAATGTTCCTCGTGATACAAGCAATACATGAGATACATTTAAACACAAAAATTATTAATGTAGCTCTGCAGAAGAATGACGTTCGTATACAGAAAACATCACACACACACACACACATACACACACACACACACACACACACACACACACACACACACACACACACACACACACACACACATACACATACACACACACACACACACACACGCACACACACAAACGCACGCACGCTGCGCGCGCGCACGCACGAACGCACGCATGCATGCACATACGTGCACACGCACACACACACACACACACACACACACACACACACACACACACACACACACACACACACACACACACACACACATGATATGATGACCCATTGTCAATTTGCTGAGATCTGATTTTTGCTGAGATCAAGATATATTAGTTACACAATCAGGAGACGAAACAAAACTATTTTCCCCAAAGAAACATAATTTGAATAACAACGATTTGCTTCGGTGGTAGAATGACAATGATTTTCGCTATCATGTTCACGATTTTCCATCGTTATTAGCGTCAAAACTATGATCATCATGAAGTGAAACCTCCATTTCTCATGTGCACATGAGTAAACAAAATAATTAAGCAAGAATGGTGCCCTTCTCTATCATAGAAGATTTATGCATTTGACTAAGAAAGAAAAAGAGAGAGAACAAAATGGGGGGGGGGGGGGGGGGGGTTCACAAAGGAGGATGCAAAAATACACACACAAAATGTATTTATTTTTATCAAAAAAGAAAAAAAAGTTAAAGCAACCTGCTTTAAATTTGTTTCAAGTATCAGATAAAACATTTATAGATTGTTGTTAATTTAGAATATTTGTATATTCTAAACACTAAAACATTGTTGTGTTCAGTTTTTTGAATATTGATGAATAAATAAAAGAAAATGTGTATACCTGAAAAAAGGTGAAACATTTCTATTGCATTCTCAATTCATTCAAGTCAAATAAAAAATGAACTATGTGGTGATATTCTAGGCAACACCAAACACATATTAGCTTTTCACATTTGTCTTCTTATCACTGAAGAAAAAATGGAAATAGAAAAAAAAAACAATACCTCGATAAATGTAAATTGGCAACAGCAATATTTCTGAATCAAGTACATGCAGGTATATGCCTACTTCAAAACGATAACACAAGTAAATGACCATTTTCTTTCTACAGCTGAATTTCAGGCAAAGTTTTCCAAACAGTTCGATGTTGTCACTTGACGTTGGAGTCTTGCAGTCAAAATATTATTGCAAGTAAAATTGGAGTGTATAACATTTGCACTCTGTCAGGTGTGGAAAAAAATAACAAGAACAACAAGAATAAAATAAAATAAAGAACAAACAACAAACAAGAACCAAAACAGCTATATAAACAAGCAACAAGAAGAAGAACAAGATAAGAGAAAAACTGAATTGCTGGAAAGTTCTACCAAGCACAACCTTAGGAGAAAAAACCCCATTGCAATGACTGCCCTATATGCTTCTTCATAGATGGGATTTCATGACTGCACATTACATTGAAAAAATGCAACTCTTAATGCATCGTCCAGCTTCAAATTCACGATAAAAAAGAAAATTGTAAAACATAACTTATCCATTAACATTTCCTGTTTTGCCAAATTTTCCCTGCCAGACGAGACAATGATTCCTTCGGATACTGCATCAAACGGGTCATAATTAGACATGTTTTTGTTTCATGACAGCGAGGAATTAGCAAAGTGTCAGGGTCACAGTGACTACCCGTTGCAGAAGTTTGTAACACTAGCAGGTAAATTAGCGATTTATGAGAGACCCCTTCATGCTAGTTTGATTGAAGACAGTGGGTAGCGCCGCAAGAGAAAACCACGCAGGGTCTGCAGAGACTTACCCGGAAACGTTCTCTTGCAGTAAGTAGCAGTTTAATTTCTTCTTCTTTTAATTTTGAAGTACAATACACTAGTGTACACACTTCGGATGATCAGCTTTCTTCGGTCGTTGAATGAATTCAAGTGATGTATCTAGCAACAGGTGACACACACTATTTTTATCAATATAAAACTGACACACTAGAGGAATCAAAACACAAAAGCGCTATCAATGACTTAAACATTTAAACTGTGCGCGTTCACAGCTTCGAAAAAGAAGAGATGGGGGTTTTTTTATTCAAAAGAATGGATATATTTATTAACATTTTTCTTTGTTATGTTCGTTTAAAAGATGGATGACACAGATGTCATTCGAAGTTTCATCTTTGGTCTTTCGAGCCGATCTAAAGCGTTTAAAAGGATGCACACGTCAGCTGCTGGCAAGCAAGTTCGTTGGATGAAGACGCTTGATGAGACTTTGCCATGACAACAACTCCAAACCTGACGTCTTTAGAAGAAAAGTGCAATCCATTCCCATAACTGAATTGAAATGCACAAATTTCAAAGTTTATTCGGAGCACGACATCCCACACAAAAAACTGGCTAATCGATCCAAACGATGTCCAATATTAAAGGAAGTTCGGTGTCAGTGTCCATGTCCAGCGACACAAAGCACAAAAATCATGGATAATCCCATCGAATACGGACACTTTGGTCCATGTCCGTGTCGAATCATGCAGAGACTTAATTCAGTCTAGCTTGGTGTCCAGATATATAGAGAACGTCGGTCTAGTATTGTGTCAAGTTATAAAGAGACCTTTCAGTCCTGCTGCGTGTGCAGGAATATAGAGAACGTCAGTCTAGCTTTGTGTCAAGTTATACAAAAGACCTTTCAGTTCAGCCGCGTGTTCAGGAAGATAAAGAATGTCATTCCAGCTTCGTTTTAGGTATACAGAGCAATTCAGTCCAGCCCTTTGAACAAATATATCGAAAATATCAGTCCAGTTCCGTGTCCAGGTATGTAGGTAAATTCATTCCAGCTGCGTGTGCATGTATCTATATCTGGAGAGAGCATTTCAGCCCATCTCTGTGTCTAGGAATTTTGAGAATTTCAGTCCAGCTCCGTTTCCAGATATAAAGATAACTTCAGCTCAGCTTCGTATCCAGTTGTAAAAGGTCATTCAGTCAAGCTCTTTAGTCATTAATACAAACACACCAGTCCAAGCTTTGCATCCAGTAATACAAGAACTTTCTTCCTTATCTGTACGTTCCATAAGAAGAACTCTTGTATCCATGGATATGGTACGTTCTATAAGAAGAACTCTTGTATCCATGGATATGATACAAGAACTTTGGTCCATCTCTGTGTCCAGGTACACAGAGAACGTTTGTATCCAGGGATACAAGCACTTTAGTCCGTCTCCGTATCGAGGTACACAGAGAACTGTATAGCCTGGCTCCGATAAGATAGGAATGCACTACACCGTAACAGACCAGTTGCACTCTTCAAAACGTAGACCGTGGACGACTTAGAAGCCGACGTTGATCACTCCCTGGGCTTGTAACGAAGACATGATGATGTAGATGACCCAGAAGAAGCCGATGATGATGGCCGACACGATCTTGGGTATCTTCTTGCCCCCCAACTCCGCCTTACCGAACACGCTCAAGGATCGCCGCAACATCAGCATTGTCATGGTGAGAAGGGCGAACACTGCGAACAGAGTTACACTGAAGCCTAGCGAACCCGTGTTCACTGTCAGCTTGCCGCCCTGAAAAGACAAAAGCACAAGGTTGTGAGATCAGTTGATGCGAATGAACCTGACAAAGTATTTCTAGAAATGGGGAAGCTACATTCATTGTTTAGCTCTCATTTTATTGTTGCCGAATTTTCCAGCGCTGACTTCCCTTTGTTATTAAGTTTATTGCAGTCTATCCACAAGCGAAACACTATGGATTTTTCTTATTTTTACCACGGTTTGTGCATGATTTATAGATAGGCCGGAAGTAGCCATAACAAACTAAGTGATTCTTGGAAAAGGTCTCGCGTCCACTCAAAAGTTCAAATAGCAATACTTCTTGATAAAAAAAACAAAAAAAAACTTGATGATTCAGAATCAAATCAACTTCACTCCAAATCTGAACAGAAAAAATACAGAAACGCCTTTGCAAACAAAAACTTGCACATAACTAATTTCACAGAATCGACGACTTTCCTGACCTTGACTTTCCAGTAAATGGTGGAAATTAACCATGGCAACCCCAGTCCTAAAAAGACGTTGACAGCGTTCGAACCGTTGATATTGCCGATGGAACTGTCTGCATACTTCTCGTTCAGAGCGGCCGCGCGGGATGCAAAGGTATCGGGCATGGACGTTCCCAGAGCCACAAAGGTGATCGCTGTGACAAACAAAGACAGAATATAGCACATTGGTGAAGCCAACATTTAATATGTCAAAATATTTTCCAGTGAGGTATAGCTCTTTCGCATGACAACGGAAACATTCTTGTAATTTGGCGAAAGATAAACACATTTTTTAAACATCTCGTCAAACTAGAAAAAAATGTTACCACCAAAGACAATCCGAGCAAAAGTGCACAACAGCTTCAGCAACTACGCTTTCCCAGAGAACACAAAGTAGTCAAATCTGAATGACCCAAATGCCCCTTTTCTTTTAGTCAACAATATTTAGCCAGCCCGGCCCATGTACAGCCAATGGTAATATGAAACCGTCATTCAGGCCCAAATATCTTTACTTACCCAACCCGACCTTTTTTCAGCCAAAGGTAATGTGACGCCTAAGCTACCATTTATGGTGTTATTCCCGCACAAAGACAAAGTCCCAAAACACCTTTATTTTACCCAGCCCGGCCCGAGGAAAGGTTAATGAGAGACCTACCAGTGATGGTGTCATTCAGGCCCACGACATAGCCCAAAACACCTTTATTTACCCTCTACATCCACGGGTAATGGGAGGCCTACCTGTGATTTTGTCATTCATGCACACGACAGAGCCTAAACACCTTATTTACCCAACGATACCTTTGTACAGCCAAGGCTAACTAATGTGAGACCTACCAGTGATGGTGTCATTCAGGCCCACAACGCAGCCGAAGATGGAGGCAAGGTCAGCAATAACGGCGGTCAGAACACCGACCCAGGCCAACGCCACCCCAAAGGTCAGCCAGCCTCCTCCCACGGAGGTGGGAGGGATGAAGGCAAACAGAACCTGAAGACACACATATATTACATTCGTTGTTGGAGTAAAGGTAAGAAACACAAGGATTTGTAATTCACGGAGGTGGGAGGGATGAAGGCAAACAGAACCTGAAGACACACAGGTATTGCATTCACTGTTGGAGTGAAGATAAGAAATGCTTTTTTTTAACCCACAGAGGTTGGAGGGATCATGACCAAAATGCAGTGAAGTAAGATGCTAAAATAAAGGTAAGAAGAAACACAGTTCCCCCCCCCCCCCTACAGAGGCTGGTGGGATGAAGGCAAACATAACAGGTGTTGTATTAGCTTTTTAAGTTTTGGTCAGAAGCATAGTTATTTTCCCATGGAGATTGACATATGTTGGATTAAATGTCGACATTTAGGAAAGAAGCACAGTTATTTCCGCCCTACAGAGGTGGGTTGGATGAAGGCAGAAGACAGAAGTCTCCCTCGCAACTTCCTTGCAAAAAGTATGTCAAACTGAAACACACACACACACACACACACACACACACACACACACACACACACTCACACACACACACTCCTCTGTCATGGTATCAACACCACTGACCAGCAGATCCAAAACGTACACACGCTAATCATACCAACACCAAAACGGTCATACACGTAAAATTCCACTCGTGCAAAAAACACGAGTGTACGTGGGAGTTTCAGCCCACGAACGAAGAAGAAGAAGAAGATACCAACACCATTCCACAGCTTGACAAACCACACGTTACCTGACAAACACAATTAACTGACCTTCCAGAAGAAAGTGATGAAGTGCATGACGTAGTCCACTCTCGTGGCAGAGTCCACATCGCCACCGTTGACGTTCATGGCACAGTAGAACTGCTCGCCCCACGACGACGTCTCCAGCTGCAGACCGTCCAGGTTCTTCTGGGTCTTCTCCGCAATACGGGTCACCATGCTGCTGAACTCTGGAACACGACAAGACACAAGAGTTGAAGCTAGGTGGTGGTAGAATACAAGTTAGGACTTCTTTTGCCAACGCGAAACTCTAAGCTGAAGATCTGGGCCGGAATGCAAGAGTCGAAGTCAGTTTATCCCGGAATTCCCCAAACTCGACTCCTGCATACCGGCCGAGGTCATCTCTAAGATACGAGACGCCTTGTTGAATAAAATGAAATATGACAATCTACAAGAGCTCTGAAATATGACAATCAACAAGAGCTACTTGTTATTTGAGGAGTAGGAACCCGAAATACGGTAAGCAACAGAAGTAAGTGTCTTGAAAGTGTATATGGAGCCGTGTAAAAACAAATCCATAATTTCTCCGGCAAAAGTGACACTATGGACTAAAGAATAGGTCTTTCACCCTACAGAGTAGGGTCTGCATGGCGTTACGAGACACCATGCTGCTGAACTCTGAAACACGATAGGACACAAGAGTAGAAACAAGGTGATGGTCGAGTAAAAGTCAAAGCTCCTTTAGCAAAATTGGACGCATTGAACTGCAGGGCAAATTACTTGTCGCATTTGTCGCGCTTGCTGTAGTATTTTGCAACAGAATGCGACATCACTCCTGCCTTCCCCAAAGACTTTCATCACAAGTGTGTCTGTTTTACAACAATGGAAAGGTGTCTCTTTCCTTACCTGACCTGCTAAGAACAGTGCACTGTCATAGCCACATGAAACTATCTACAGTGCCGCATTTTTTTCTCTCAAAAGAATATGGTTCTGTGTAACTAAGATGAGGACAATAACAATTTTTAACCTTGAGTCTTGTGGTGCATGAAGGAACAATACAAACGTGTGCAGTGAAATCTGTCATCGAACATTACCTTCGTCGTTGATCATGGTGATGATGGCTTTGGGAATTTTACCGATCTCGGCGCCCCCTGTTGGCCCCGACAACTCCACCTGGAAATTGGGCTCGTGCTCCGAGGCCTAAAAACCACAAGAACAAAATTGAAAGAAAAATAGATTGAAAATAAAACAATCAGTGTATTAGTTCTTTAAATGATGTTTCATTGAGCTCGAGGTTGTTATATTTTCTTGTTCCTCGTTTTCAACAAACAGCCAAACCGTAACTTGACGAACAAAGTGTAAGAATGAAAGTCTAAAACTTATTTTAGTCTTTAGTAACATCACGTTGCATTCTTTCATAATACGCGGAAAATCGCTTCAAAAATGAAAGAAAGAAAAACGCTTCGCAATTGTTTGTTTTTTTTATCTCTCATATCCTGCAGTGGGATTAACGTCGGAAAGAAAATTAACAGCAACCTTCTTAAAATTGCATATTGACGGGTTTGGACTGGAGCCACCTCATCAGCTCAAGTGGCAAGTTCAGCGCACACAAACTGTGTATGCGGCCAAAACGTCCCCTAAAATCGGATCAAAGGCTTTCACTCCATCTGGTGATGGATTTTTGTAACCCTGCCGAGAGCCAATATTGCTGCACACAAACAGCTATTCACGCAGTGTGTGGTCTGATGAAAAGTTAGATTTTTTTCCGCACTTTGTATTGCCCTTCGAGGGGGGAAAAAAGAGTGCAGGTTTGTCTCAGCGCTTAGCAACGATTACATTGTTTAGCTAGCCGTCTTGACAAGGCTTGACTGCCGTTTGTGAACCCCAAGTGCCTGCTGCTTTTAGCTGTAAAGGACGAGGGGCAAGAAACCCACGCAGGTGGAGAGGTTGGAGAACAGAAAAAGTAGAGGAAGTGAAGTAAAGAGACAAGAAGAAGACAAAGAAGAACAAAAAGAAGAACAAATACAAGAACACAAGGAGCCACACTTCAACGACTAGATAAATGAATAAGTGTATCAATCAAATAATCAATCAAACAACTTATCGGCCAGTCAATAAATAAATGAAGAGACAATAACAACCATAACAAGTCGCGTAAGGCGAAAATACAACATTTAGTCAAGCTCAGTCGAACTCACAGAATGAAACTGAAGCCAGTGAAGGCATTACATTTTTTCCGCAAGACCGTACACTAGTAGCATCGTCTGTCCACCGCTCGTGGCAAAGGCGGTGAAATTAACAATTCAGAAAAGCGAGGTAGCGGTTGCGCTGAGGAGGATAGCACGCTTTTCTATATATCTATTCTTTTTAACTCTCTGAACGTGTTTTTAGTCCAAACATATCATATCTATATGTTTTTGGAATCAGGAACGGACAAGGAATAAGATGAAATTGTTTTTAAATCAATTTCGGAAAATTTATTTTAATCATAATGTTTATATTTTTAATTTTCAAGGCTTGTTTTTTTATCCGAATATAACATATTTATGTTTTTGGAATCAGAACATGATGAAGAATACGATAAACGTAATTTTGGATCGTTTTATAAAAAATAATTTTAATTACAATTTTCAGATTTTTAATGACTAAAGTCATTAATTAATGTTTAAGCCTCCTGGCTGAAATGCAATACCAAAGTCCGGCCTTTGTCGAAGATTGCTTGGCCAAAATTTCAATCAATTTGATTGAAAAATGAGGGTGTGACAGTGCCGCCTCAACTTTTACAAAATGCCGGATATGACGTCATCAAAGACATTTATCAAAAAAATGAAAAACATGTCTGTGGATATCATACCCAGAAACTCTCATGAAAAATGTCATAAAGATCGGTCCAGTAGTTTACTCTGAATCGCTCTACACACACACACACACACACACACACACACACACACACACACACACACACACACACACACACACACACACACACACACGACCCTCGTCTCGATTCCCCCCCCCCCCCCCCCCCCCATGTTAAAACATTTAGTCAAAACTTGACTAAATGTAAAAAACAGAGTGCAAACAATACTAATGCACGAAAAGGATTACACATACAACCGAACTTATACCCACACAACACAAATTCATACTGAGGCCAAAATGCAAACCATGTCGACACATTTATGTTAACAAGTAAAATGTGTATCAAACTACGTAGAAAGTAAGACAAAAACAAACAACTGAATATACCCATCTCATCTTGCACCGTTGCTGCAATAGGATACATCGCTATCGAATTAACACCAGATGAAATGCATGCAAGATGAAGTGAGCGGATGTCATTGCACACTGATTCATAGCATGAGGTGGAATTGAAGTGGGCTTTTACACCCTCTTCAAACGTTAGGGGATCCCAAAAATGTGGGTATAAATTACATTGAAAATAATAAGAATAATGGAAATGTTATGGGTATGCACTCCATTAAGATAACGTAATTTAAGATACAGTAATGTTCCCTCCCTTGTGACTAACTAATTGTTATTGTGTGTGGTCCCACCTGTTTTACATTCTGTTATTGTTGTTTAAAAGGAATAACCAATCAGCTTGACACAATCTCTTTCTCTCTGTTTCTGTTTGTCTGTCTGTCTAAATGTCTGTCTGTCTAAATGTCTGTATCTCTCTGTCTGTCTGTCTATGTCTGTCTGTCTGTCTGTCTGTCTGTCTGTCTGTCTCTCTCTCTCTCTCTCTCTCTCTCTCTCTCTCTCTCTCTCTCCCTCTCTCTCTCTCTCTCTTTCTCTATCAAGTCTTCATGGTTTAGACTTTCTTTCAAATCAGTCTGCATGGTTTAGACTTTCTTTTCCTTAAAAGTTCATTGCAAAATGTGCTGCTTTTAAAATTTTTGTTCGTGTGGGCTGAAGGGGCGTGTGTGTGTGGTGTGAGAGAAAAGAATCGGCAAGCAGAACAGTCAAAACAACGCAAATCAAAATACGGGAAATATAAACTAATTGCAAGCAAGACGACTACAAATGCATCACTCTATAGTCAGCACGGCAGACATGGCAATGGGCAACAGCGAGTTACAATAACCAACACCATGGGAAGGTGACTGACTAGCGACGCTCATAATGAGCTCGATCAATCACTTAGCGTGACGCGTGTGCGAATTCAAAGAAGTTGCAAAAACGATGGCAGTTTTACATCGATGCAGACCCTATTAGTGCAGTGCGTCCGGTGATTCCATCTTTTCTCTACGGAACATGCTAACAAAAGTCCCGGGTGGTAAAAGACCAGACGAACAATGCTCGTTTTCACGACTGGTTGTTAGTACCATGGTAACTCAAAGAAGTGGTACGACGATGAAACGATGTGTGTGTGTGTGTGTGTGTGTGTTTGTGTGTGTGTGTGTGTGTGTGTGTGTGTGTGTGTGTGTGTGTGTGTGTGTCTCTCTCTCTCTCTCTCTCTCTCTCTCTCTCTCTCTCTCTCTCTCTCTCTCTCTCACACACACTCTCTCTCTCTATCCCCCAATTTTCTCCTTCTCCCCTCCCACCCCCACCACCCGAATGCTTTCTGCTGGGTCAGCTACATTCAAGACCTCGGTGTCACACCCTATGTTTACAGTTATTAACGTAGTTCGGACCACAGAGAGACAAGTTTGCAGACTTCTGGTTGCTTTTCTGGAACCGACAATATGCAATATGGTGCCGTTTGAAACAATCAATGTTGGTTGCCTAGTGAATGCGTAACAGAACTTCAAACGTGTAACTGCCAGTACGTGTTCTTCAACACGTGAAACCCATTAATCCAACATCACCCATTCAAACACCGACCCTCCACAATGACAAAAACAAATATTTGACGTAACTTATGGTTTCGTCACAACGGAGGGGTAAATCTATTGCGGGCAAACACAGCATCAAGCAGTGGCCCTGGAGAAAAAGTCTCGGTCACCAAAGCAAGTTAGTGGTGAGAGATGACGTGATTGAGAGGGGGGGTGGTGGTGGTAGGGGGGGGTGTAAAGAACATGATGCGGGCAGTTTTTCCCTCGCTTCATTAGCATGATCACTTCAAGGCATCGATCCAATAATTGCGTCAGAGTTAATCATACTGTAGGAGCTTTCTGATTCTGATCGATTGTCGGTTTGCGTCTGAAATGTTAGAATAGCTAGCCTTTACTGCTGTTTGACACCCAAAAAATGTCTCATCATGCGTTTCTATGGATTAGTCGGCACGAACAGGTCAGAAAGAAAATACTATTACCAACAGTTCTGCATTAAGCCATACTTAGAAACCCGCATTCTGGTTAAAGAAAAATGTACAGTTTGCAGGCAGACGTAGGCCCTACAGACAGGCAGACCTATTCCTACAAATCATTGTGTGAGTATTGTAATAAGAATGTATATGAAACCAGCCTCGTTATCTCTCCGTCAGTCTATCTTTCCGTCAGTCTGTGACATGTCTATGTGTCTGTCTGTCTGTCTGTCTGTCTGTCTGTCTGTCTGTCTGTCTCTCTCTCTGTCTCTCTCTCTCTCTTTTTCTCTCTCTCTCTCTCTCTCTCTCTCTCTCTCTCTCTCTCTCTCTCTCTCTCCGACCCATCCTTAACGCACCTTCCTGTTCTCATCCTAGCTTCATCATTCTTCCCTCTGGTTTGTCTTCTTTGTCAACAAATGTCTGTCTGTCTGTCTGTCTGTCTCTCTCTCTCTCTCTCTCTCTCTCTCTCTCTCTCTCTCTCTCTCTCTCTCTCTCTCTCTCTCTCTCTCTCTCTCTCTCTCTCTCTCCGACCAATCCTTAACGCACCTTCCTGTTCTCATCCTAGCTTCATCATTCTTCCCTCTGGTTTGTCTTCTTTGTCAACAAATGGAACAGGATTTCCAGAAGGGAGCAATGCGCTTAACACTGGTCTACGCGGAAATACCAGTATTATCTTCTTCCAATAATCTCCGAAATATCCGGGTATCAGAATAAGAAAATCATATCCTAAACCTTTACAACAAAATCTTGAAGAAATAATCCCCCTGCAATAGAACAACTTTCTTAAGCAGATATGAACAGCAAAGAAGCGAGGGCATATGTGAGATTTCGACGTTCCTTCGTTTACCAATTCATGTCCAAGGCATTTTAAGTACACACGACATGCAGATGACAAATATAATGCAAATTGCTATTTCAATTATTAACCCTATTCAAGCAGCTTTATTTCTGTTTTCACTCCCCCCAAAAAAGGTAAACAGAAACCGCTGTTGTTAGGGTAAGCCTTCTTTATTGGACATTGTGTGCGACTTTCTAAATAATGTACGACGAACAGTCTTCGTAGATTAATTAGATTTTTCTCTGACAAACCTCGGATGAAAAGAGCAAGTGCACTTGGAGGAATATGAGTGCAAAAAAAGTAACATAATCCAGTGTTCATTTACTGCAGTTACCTTTCAAATCAGAGGTCGAGAACATAAATCGTGTTAAAAAATCTTTAACATTCCCATCGAGTGACATATACTGCAAGTCGGGAGCAGCAATTTGTGCGAGTGAATGTGAACGTGAATAATTATTTGTTTTCTACTCTGTCCATCCCCCAACGCGTGCGCGCGCGCGCGCGTGTGTGTGTGTGTGTGTATTTTTCACCGGAAATGGATCCTGTATTCTAACCCAGATTTTCTCTACAAATGGAAATGCAAGTGTAGGAAATACATTAATGGCCCAAAAAAATAACAACAGACTAAATCAATACACATATCACAAAAATCACAAAACAAAACAACATTACACAAACAGCATAAACGTGAACAACAAATTACAGACAAAAACAATCAAGCTTAAACAATCAGAGAAACAACCGCACAAACAAAATCCCCCAAAACAAATAAATTAATAAATAAAACATTTTTTTTTAGCTCACAGAAATGCCGATAATGCCGATGGCGATGGTCTTGGCAGTCTCGCCGTGCTTGAAGATGACCTTGCCCGCGTCCCCAATGTACTCCTGGCCGGCCTTGGCGCTCATGTCCTTGGTTTTCCACGACACCATCACCTCTCCATCCGCCCCGTTCACCCGGTTGACCGTCAGTTGCACTCGCTCGGCGCTCTCCTTCACGATGTAGGATGGCTTGGAGAACTCCACTTTGCCTGGTTCTGTGTGGGGGTTGGAGAGAAGAGGATGTGATCGTTGGGGAGGTTTTGTTTGAATGGGGTGGTAATTGTGCAGTTGTTAGTTGTTTTGTTTGAATGGGGTGGTAATTGTGCAGTTGTTAGTTGTTTTGTTGAGGTTACACGTTGTTGGAGATGAATTTGTAATGTTACTACGGTTTGTATTTGTGTGTGATGTTCGTTTTATTCTTGTCACCCTTGTGGGTAATGTTAGGGTTGTGTTTTTGTTTTCCTTATCAGAAGGAGCTTTCTTTCATCCCTTTTAATATATGATTGAAATGTAATTTATCAGCGTCTGAAGCTCGCATTTTTCATGATCCGCGAACTGAGACCATTATCTTTAATAATCACTGAGCCCGCCTCAACGCCCCTCCCCCTCCGCTCTACCACCTCATCCAACACCTCCATCCCCTAACCCCACATTCCGTACTCCAATCAACCCACCATCATCATTGACAATGGTGACCTGGTTGATGGCGACCTTGCCGACCACGACCTCGTTCTCCGAGCTGCCTTCAGGATGGTGGTACAGCTTGACGTAAAAGAACTCGTCAGGTTCCCAGACGTCGTCGTCCACGATCTCGATGAAGATGTCCCTGAGGCTCTCGTTGGGCTTGAAGGTCACCAGCTGCTTGAAGGGCTTGTAATCTTCTCCTTCCACCGCTGTACCGTCTATCGTCTCCACGCTGATACAATGACGAAGAAAAACACGATTAATAGAGCTAAAACAAAATTTTAAAAACAGTTCGTTTTTGGAACGTTCAGTGAAGAACGTTGAACATTATTCGGAAGAACGTTGAACTAATATTGCCTGATGTTCTGGATGAACATAGGCTTACAAATAGTAATGAGGCAATCAAAGGAACAAGATTCGAACTCAGTAAGGCGACTTCTTAATATCAGGATGGCGAGATTCACGCTGATCATACAAGGAATGATTATTCCATGCTGGAACTGGAAGTTACTGAAGGACAATAGGGGAGCGCTTTGTGAAAACAATGACTAGACAGTTCACATCGCGACTAAAAGCCTTGAGGTACTTTCTGTCTGGTCGATGTTTTTGTGATAGTCAAACAAAACTGGCATGTGGACAAAATACACGGATTTGTTATATATATAAAAACAAAATTAAAGGTTGTCTGAGGTTGTGCAGTACGTTATATTACTCTTTTCCTTTTATAACAAGCATACGGAAGAGGCTAACAACGCCTTGGCTAAAAAAGAGGAAAGGAAGAAACTAGGCAATATTACTCTCCATGCACCAATTGGACTTTTCGACATGAAAGTAAAACAAGTCGCGTAAGGCGAAATTACTACATTTAGTCAAGCTGTCGAACTCACGGGATGAAACTGAACGCACTGTATTTTTTCACCAAGACAATACAGCTTTGTCAATCCCCGCGTGAAGGAAATCGCTCACCTCCCACGTGGTAAACGTAGTGATATTGACACGCCAGATTAGCGCAGTAGTGTATTGTGCTAAGCAGGAAAGCGCGCTTTTCTGTATTCTTGTTAACTTTCTGAGCTTGTTTTGAGTACAACCTATCATATCTATATGTTTTTGGAATCAGGAAATGATTAATTAATCTATTTTCGTTAATTGTGATCACATTTTAAGAGTAACATGACATTGTATATATTTTTAGATTCAGAATGTGATAAAGAATACGATGCAATCAATTTTAAATCTGCGAAAAATCGATTTTAATGACAACTTTAATGAGCAAACTCATTGATTAATTTTTAAGCCTTCAAGCTGAAATGCAATACCAAAGTCTGGGCTTCGTCGAATATTACTTAACCAATATTTCAACCAATTTGGTTGAAAAATGAGAGCGTGACAGTGCCGCCTCAACTTTCACGAAAAGCCGGATATGACGTCATCAAAGACATTTATCAAAAAAATGAAAAAAAACTTCTGGAGATACCATACTCAGGATCTCTCATGTCAAGTTTCATGAAGATCGGTCTGGACAGTAGTTTTCTCTGAATCGCTCTACACACACACACACACATACACCACACCCTCGTCTCGATTTCCCCCTTTACGTCAAAACATTTAGTCAAAACTTGACTAAATGTAACCACGTTATACACATCAGTCTTTCAACAATAGCACAAGATTAATAGACACAAAGAAAGTAATAAGAAAAACATCATCAAGTTTTATCAGGAATCAGGAGCAATCTTCTTACCCGATTTTGACTTCCTTGTCCATGTTGCCATAGCGACGGATGCCTAGTCTCACGTGACCTTCGTTCTCCAGGACAGCGCACGAGGTGCACGTGAATTCCACCAGGGCCTTGTCCAGAAACTGGGCCTGGTCAGGTGCATTCATCGACATTTTGCGAACAGTGTCTGCATTCGACTGGGCACGAATCTTCTCGAATATCTGAAACATTGAAAATTCAATAAAGCATTGTAATTCTATGGTGCGAAATGGTACATTACTGCATTTGGTTGAAATTAGCCTGTCGCAAATAGACGTGTTGATTTATCGCACTAAAGACAGTAATCAAGGTTTGATTTTTTTGTAATTTAAAGATGAAATAAAATTTTCCCCGCGAACACTGAGTACGACAACCTAAAAATAATAACAATAATAATAATAAATAATGTGTCTATAGCGCGAGTCCCATCAATTGGATCCAGGCGCTTAAAAATGGCCATTCGCGTAAAAGCCATCGTACAAAAACAAAACAGAAACTAAAACAAGTCGCGTAATGCGAAATTACTACATTTAGTCAAGTTGTCGAACTCACGGAATGAAACTGAACGCACTGCACTTTTTAATCAAGACAATACAGCTTCGTCAATCCCCTGCACGTGTAAAACGCAGTGAAATTGACAAGCCATTCGGTATAGCGCTTTTCTGTATCTCTACTCTTTTTAACTTTCTGAGCTTGATTTTAATCCAAACATAACATATCTATATGTTTTTTGAATCAGGAACCGACAAGGAGTAAGATGTAATTGTTTTTAAAACGATTTCGGAAATTTAAGTTTAATCATAATTTTCATATTTTTAATTTTCAGAGCTTGTTTTTAATTTGAATATAACATATTTATATGTTTTTGGAATCAGAAAATGATGAAAAATAAGATGAAATGGTTTTTGGATCGTTTTATAAAATAATAATTTTAATTACAATTTTCAGATTTGTAATGACCAAATTCATTAATTAATTTCTAAGCCTCCAAGCTGAAATGCAATTCCAAAGTCCGGCCTTCGTCGAAGATTGCTTAGCCAAAATTTCAATCAATTTCATTGAAAAATGAGGGTGTGACAGTGCCGCCTCAACTTCTACAAAAAGCCGGATATGACGTCATGTAAGACATTTATCAAAAAAATGAAGAAAAAAACTCTAGGGATATTATTCCCAGGAACTCTCATGTAAAATTTCATAAAGATCGGTCCAGTAGTTTACTCTGAATCGCTCTACACACACACACACACACACACACATACACACACACACACACATACACCACGACCCTCGTCTCGATTCCCCCTCTATGTTAAAACATTTAGTCAAAACTGGACTAAATGTAAAAACCGAGTACATGTGGGTGATGCAGCCCAAGAAAGGATTAGAAGAAGAAGGAATTAAATAAACTACGAACAAATATTTTCACGACTGTCGCGTGCATTAACTCCCCGATATCATATTGTCAGTCAGTCAACTGTGTTTTGGCTGCAGTTCACGAACGCAGAAGAAGAAGAAGGAATTAAATAAAATTGAGAACACAGTCTAGTCATATTATTTTGATCGATTGTCACGTGCATTAACACCCAAACAGAAAGTGTTTGTATAACTGTGTTCACGTGCTTGTGTCATCTTGACCTCCTTCGTCGTATCTTTCGAGAAATGGAAACCCGTAAGAAAGTGATTGCCTGGTGCATTAATGATTAACACCCACACAGAAATGTATATCCCATGACATGCTACTTTTTCTCTGTAATTGCAAATATTCCTTGTATTTACAGACTAAACAAAGATATTTGCCGAGACTCGAGACAGGCTTTTGATATGTATAGACTTGTGTAAGCTTTCTCATGAAAATAATTCGCCCATTATATTTATATATACTTTTAGAGAAAACGGAATTCTGTAACCAAGAGTTTCTTCTTTTTATATTTAGTCAAGTTTTGACTAAATATTTTAACATCGAGGGGGAATCGAAACGAGGGTCGTGGTGTATGTGCGTGTGTGTGTGCGTGTGTGTGTCTGTGTGTGTGTGTGTGTGTGTGTAGAGCGATTCAGACTAAACTACTGGATCGATCTTTATGAAATTTGACATGAGAGTTCCTGGGTATGAAATCCCCGAACGTTTTTTTCATTTGTTTGATAAATGTCTTTGATGACGTCACATCCGGCTTTTCGTGAAAGTTGAGGCGGCACTGTCACGCCCTCGTTTTTCAACCAAATTGGTTGAAATTTTGGTCAAGTACTCTTCGACGAAGCCCGGGGTTCGGTATTGCATTTCAGCTTGGTGGCTTAAAAATTAATTAATGACTTTGGTCATTAAAAATCTGAAAATTGTAAAAAAAAAAAAAATTTATAAAACGATCCAAATTTACGTTTATCTTATTCTCCATCATTTGCTGATTCAAAAAACATATAAATATGTTATATTCGGATTAAAAACAAGCTCTGAAAATTAAATATATAAACATTATTATCAAAAAAAAAATTTCGAAATCAATTTAAAAACACTTTCATCTTATTCCTTGTCGGTTCCTGATTCCAAAAATATATAGATATGATATGTTTGGATTAAAAACACGCTCAGAAAGTTAAAACAAAGAGAGGTACAGAAAAGCGTGCTATCCTTCTCAGCGCAACGAATACCCCGCTCTTCTTGTCAATTCCACGTGCACTGCCTTTGCCACGGGCGGTGGAGTGACGATGCTACGAGTATACGGTCTTGCTGCGTTGCGTTGCGTTCAGTTTCATTCTGTGAGTTCGACAGCTACTTGACTAAATATTGTATTTTCGCCTTACGCGACTTGTTTTATATTTAGTCAAGTTTTGACTAAATATTTTAACATCGAGGGGGAATCGAAACGAGGGTCGTGGTGTATGTGCGGGCGTGTGTGCGTGTGTGTGTGTGTGTGTGTGTGTGTGTAGAGCGATTCAGACTAAACTACTGGACCGATCTTTATGAAATTTGACATGAGAGTTCCTGGGTATGAAATCCCCGAACGTTTTTTTCATTTTTTTGATAAATGTCTTTGATGACGTCATATCCGGCTTTTCGTGAAAGTTGAGGCGGCACTGTCACGCCCTCATTTTTCAACCAAATTGGTTGAAATTTTGGTCAAGTACTCTTCGACGAAGCCCGGGGTTCGGTATTGCATTTCAGCTTGGTGGCTTAAAAATTAATTGATGACTTTGGTCATTAAAAATCTGAAAATTGTAAAAAAAAATAAAAATTTATAAAACGATCCAAATTTACGTTTATTTTATTCTCCATCATTTGCTGATTCCAAAAACATATAAATATGTTATATTCGGATTAAAAACAAGCTCTGAAAATTAAATATATAAAAATTATTATCAAATTGTTTTTTTCGAAATCAATTTAAAAACACTTTCATCTTATTCCTTGTCGGTTCCTGATTCCAAAAATATATAGATATGATATGTTTGGATTAAAAACACGCTCAGAAAGTTAAAACGAAGAGAGGTACAGAAAAGCGTGCTATCCTTCTCAGCGCAACGAATACCCCGCTCTTCTTGTCAATTCCACGTGCACTGCCTTTGCCACGGGCGGTGGAGTGACGATGCTACGAGTATACGGTCTTGCTGCGTTGCGTTGCGTTCAGTTTCATTCTGTGAGTTCGACAGCTACTTGACTAAATATTGTATTTTCGCCTTACGCGACTTGATTAACTTTTTTTCGACTTCTGCATGCTGTTGATGCTTCACGCAAAACAAGTTTCACCCATGAGATATAACGGTTATATCCCCGCTGTTGACTCTTCGGGCATTAATCATGTCTCAACAGTGCTAATAACAATGTGGATGACACTTCTCTCGGCAAAGCCTCGCCATGAATAAAATGCATACGAGCCATCTGCTAAAATGTAACCTATCCATCGCGCCTAATACCTCAGCCTCTATCACCAGCGAGTTTGTTTTTTTCTTCGGCAGTCTTGGCAAACCACATTAATCCCACATTTCTGAAGTGTCTGCATGAGCAAACTGCACTGTTTGCTGTGCCTCATTTACACCACCTACTATAAGGCTATAAGCGAACCACTCACACTAACTTTACTGGCCCTGCACTGAACAATAATAACGCTGTTCATTGCGCCTCCTGAGCGAAGCAAAAGAAAAGGATATTTTAAGTGCCCTCTGTGATACTGTACTGCTGGATAAAATGTATATAGCTTTAAAATATATGGACTATCTGTATCATATGACTTCTGACCAATACAATAAAGCACAACACAATGCAACGCAATATCATCCAAACTTTATTATAACCTCAGAACGGTTCTTGATGAGACTGACCATTCTGCCTTTAAAAAAACTATGCAATACAAAACAATACAATACAATACGATACGATACGATACGATACGATACGATACTATACGATACGATACGATACGATACGATACGATACGATACGATACAATACAATACAATACAATATAACAGGCTTATAATATAACAGAATATAATAAAATTCTATGAAGTAAAAAAAAAAATAACACAATACAATGCAACACAACGCAACGCATCGGGACACAACACGACACGACACGACACGACACGACACGACACAATACAATACAATACGATACAATACAATACAATACAACACTATACAATACACCTGTTATTTAGGTACAAACATAATTGTGCCCTTTACCTCATCGAAGGCCGTGTTGACTTTGGGGGCCAGCTTGTGACCACCGGTCAGTTTGCGTGTGGCAT
>NC_090246.1:75870246-75965246 GCF_037325665.1 Littorina saxatilis
AAATGTGAAACGGAATGAGTACAAACTCAAAATGTGTTTGCAAGAAAGAAAAGAATGATTGCTTGTGCGGGCGCGTACTACAAACAAGCTTTCAACATCTAATCTAACCTTCGCACAGGATTCAAAGCAAGCTGAAAATATCACAAGGGTTAACCAGCTTGAACAGAGAGAACTCAAATCGATTGTATCAATCGAAATCGTGTGCAAAACGAAAAACTGTGCAGTGAGAGCGAGTAATCAAGTCAAGCGTGTTGGCGATATCATGCTTACCATTTTTAGTTTCTGCAATTCAAAACAGACAACGAAGAGGAGTTAGTTAATGGTTACTAAAAATTGAGAAAAAAAGTATAGTCTTAAGTGTGAATAGTAAACGCTGAAAAAACGTTTTGTTAGTTCGTTAGAATATTAATATAAAGCAACACAACAGACATGGAAAATGAGGAACACAAACTCGTTCCAACACGTTTCTCCACGGTCTGAATCCCCACAAAAAGACAACTCTGGTTTTAACATTTTTTAACACCATTTCAAAACCCTTAAAAATGGAGCATGCAACTTTTCTATACTGTGGCTTTGTCGTCAGTTGTGTTGCTTATTGTTTACAAGTGTTGAAACTTGACGATATCTAAACCACAAAACAATAAACCCTTGAGATAAATAACCAATACGACCATACATTATTCGGTTAATTCAGTACATGAACTTGAACGATGTCATGATAAGAAGCGATATGATCCATTGTGCATACTGTCATGCTGACTCCTTTAAGACAGCATACAATTCTTCTGAGAATTATTGAGTAAAAAAATTAGTGTAAAACACACAACTCTGCAATCTGCGAGGAAAAGACATATATATGATATATGTTTATACCGTTAAACACAACAACAACAAAACAAGGACTATCCAAAAATATATTGTTATGAATTAAATCCTTTTGTTCAATTCCCAACTTGATTTTTTTTTCGGCACACCTCATTAACCGCAAAAGCCAAATCATTCGTTTTGCTCTGATGGTTGTTAGCATTTGTTTCTTGGTTACGCTGATTGATAGGCAAGGCAAGTCGTGCAAAACTAATCTCCCACGCGTACTCAAACTGAACTTCCATAAATCATTTATTACAGCGCACTTTACAATGACACTAAACGCTGCAAAATGACTAGGCAAAAGAATATTGATTCGGACATTTTGTTTTATTTAACTCTTTTTTTTCTTCACAGTAGAGCTTTGGAATTGAAAGAAAATATAACATGGATGAAGTTCTCATTACAATCAAAGCAAAGCAGTTGTTGCCGAGATACAATAAACACAAGAACATATTAAGCTGTGAAAGAAAATAAAGGCGACATGTTGACTGCAAACTTGACAACGATCAGTGACAGGAAGACCTGTGAGTGGGTTTTATTGTAGTAGCTTGGAATGTGTGTGTGTGTGTGTGTGTGTGTGCGTGCGTGCGTGCGTGCGTGCGTGTGTGCATGCGTGCGTGCGTGCATATGTGTGTCCCGTGTGTGTGCGTGTGTGTGTAGTGTAAGTGTGTGTATGTGTGTGCGTGCGTGTGTGTGTGTTCTTTCTTTTTATATTTAGTCAAGTTTTGACTAAATATTTTAACATCGAGGGGGAATCGAAACGAGGGTCGTGGTGTATGTGCGTGTGTGCGTGTGTGCGTGTGTGTGTGTGTCTGTGTGTGTGTGTAGAGCGATTCAGACTAAACTACTGGACCGATCTTTATGAAATTTGACATGAGAGTTCCTGGGTATGAAATCCCCGAACGTTTTTTTCTTTTTTTTGATAAATGTCTTTGATGACGTCATATCCGGCTTTTCGTGAAAGTTGAGGCGGCACTGTCACGCCCTCATTTTTCAACCAAATTGGTTGAAATTTTGGTCAAGTAATCTTCGACAAAGCCCGGACTTCGGTATTGCATTTCAGCTTGGTGGCTTAAAAATTAATTAATGACTTTGGTCATTAAAAATCTGAAAATTGTAAAAAAAAAATAAAAATTTATAAAACGATCCAAATTTACGTTTATCTTATTCTCCATCATTTGCTGATTCCAAAAACATATAAATATGTTATATTCGGATTAAAAACAAGCTCTGAAAATTAAATATATAAAAATTATTATCAAAATTAAATTGTCCAAATCAATTTAAAAACACTTTCATCTTATTCCTTGTCGGTTCCTGATTCTAAAAACATATAGATATGATATGTTCAGAAAGTTAAAACAAAGAGAGGTACAGAAAAGCGTGCTATCCTTCTCAGCGCAACTACAACCCCGCTCTTCTTGTCAATTTCACTGCCTTTGCCATGAGCGGTGGACTGACGATGCTACGAGTATACGGTCTTGCTGAAAAATGGCAGCTACTTGACTAAATATTGTATTTTCGCCTTACGCGACTTGTTTGTTTTGCTTTTTCTTCTTTTTTCTTTTTTTTTACAGCTGTATCATTCGATCGATCATAAACAAATCAAAAGCTGGTTTTATCACTTTCTCGGCAACTAACATGCTTTTGCCATCAAGGCCTTAAGTTCGAAAATCACAACACGTTACAGCACAGAGCGCAACGAAGCTTTATGTTCTAGTTGAGAGATTATTTGATTGAAAAAGTATCTGTTGTCCCTGCCATTGTCGTCGTCGCTGTTATTACTGATGCTGTCTTGGTCACGACAGTGGTTATCCCTGTTCTGCTGCTCAAGGCGGCAGCACACAATGTGCTCACTGATACACTGGGCACTGTTTCTGTCCAGCTATGTTTTCTTCTGTTCGATTCCTTTTT
Source organism: Littorina saxatilis (assembly GCF_037325665.1). Taxonomy (NCBI): domain Eukaryota; kingdom Metazoa; phylum Mollusca; class Gastropoda; order Littorinimorpha; family Littorinidae; genus Littorina; species Littorina saxatilis. The sequence continues at coordinate 75,873,028 of NC_090246.1, forward strand.
CTGCCCGTGTCTTGTCCGGTTTTTTTGTGTGGACTCAACAGCAACAACAAAAACGCTCTAGATCATTCTCATGTTCTCTTTGTTCCTCTGAATTGTAGTTGTTTGTGTGTTTGTTTGTTTGTTTGTTTGTTTGTTTGTGTGTCTGTGTGTTTATTTGTTTGTTGTTATTTTGTTTTGTTTTGTTGTTGTTTTGTTTGCTTGATTTTTGGTTGGTTGTTTCGTTGGTTGCTTGCTTTCTTGCATGCTTGGATGGTAGCTTCGTTGGTTGCTTCGTTGCTTGGATGTTTTTTGCTTTGTTTTTTTGGTTGACTAGCCTACTTGGATGATTGCGTGCTTGGGTGCTTGCTTGGTTTGTTTGTTTGTCTATCGATGTCGGCACATCATGAGGACCACTTGTTATTCTTCTCACATACATGTACTTGAATCGTTACCCTGAACTAACTTCAAATTCTGTCGTTCCAGACTCTCACATGAATTTCAGTGAACACTGAGGAATTGGGTCTGGCGCCCACAGCCACCAAGAAAGCCAATGTCTCACGACAAAAGAAAACAATGTCTCTTGAGATAAGGTCTCCTGGTACTCAATTAAATCTTGTCTGGCAACTGTGGCCAACTTGGTTAGGTTAGTCTGGGGAACCATTCCCACTTGTTCAACTCGTTCAGTTGTCCACAGCTCAGTTCTGGGTTGTGGTGGGCAGATATTTCGCAGCTAATTTTCCACTCTTACGTTAAATCACCTCTCAGTCTACCGTATACAACGACCAATGCTTTACCACTCTAACAACGATATACTTCTGCTACGTTGACAATAAAGTTAAACATTAGAATTGCATAACATGAATGTGCATCGCAGCATGCACGCGCATTTTAGACACAGGCACGAATGACAAACGTTAGAGAGAAGAAAAAAATCACTTCACAAACGTGTACTGCGGGTTTAACATCGCAACAGATAAGAAACACTTAGAAATCACTGTGACTCAGAAACAACATATTCAGGAGCATTAAAACTAATCTAGGTCAGCGTCCTTTTTTGGAGTTTTACCTCCAGCGATTGCCAACAATCTTATCAAGCAGAGACACAGTATAATACAAAGAATAATGAAACTCAGCGAATGATGAAAGCCCAAACATGGCAACAACGTTTGAAGCGAATGTCAATGAAAACGTGTAGTTTTCCCAAGTGGGTTGGTGTGTACGAGAAAATGCCAAACCGGGTAGGAACCCAGCACTGGTTAGGATAAGTAGAAATTGTTGAAATTGAGATTTATTTGATATTTCTACCAGTCCAAACCAATCCGAACCAGTGCTTGGTTTCCACCAAGTTGGGAAACATGTAAAATAAATGACAACCTAGAAAGAACCTGAACACTCACCGAATCCTATCTCCACTTCAGACGCCGTTTTGTTCTTGTTACAACCTAAGCCTTTATCCGCCGTGAAGGCGACGAGAATCAGCACCGGAAACATCATGAACGTCACGATGGCTTCCCACAATTCCACTTCCTTCGGCGACGTCCCCAACAGGACGATGATCAGCCACACGTAAGCGAAGAGACCCGTGAACGCCGTGACGCCAAACACTCGCATGTTCTTCAGACGCCTGCTCTCACCGTTGGGGATGGAGAGAATGCAGATGGCGGTGATCATGAAGAGGTTGAAGGCTGCCGAACCCACGATGGTCCCTGGACCCAGCTCTCCGGACTCGAAGGTGTTGGCGATGGTCTCTATGCAGGACAGCATGATCTCCGGGGCGCTCGTGCCGAAGGCCAGCAGAGACAGGTTGGCCACTGTGTCGTTCCATACCTTGGTGTGTGAGAAAATGGAAAAAGGGTCAGTTACAAAAAAGATTAAAAAAAAGGCTGATCGAGACATGCATAGGAAAAGACATTTGTGCAGATCGTCAAAGAGACATTCACACAGAAAAAGCCTGTGAGAGAGAGGAGGTGTGGGAGAGAGACAGAGATACAGAGAGGGAAGGGAGACAGAGAGTGGGTGTGTGTGGGAGAGAAAGAGAGAGAGAGATATATAGATGCAAGAATCAAACAAATAATTGCCTAATAAAAGTAATATGTCACTTAGACACGAACAATGACTGCTAGTGCTCGTGATATCAAAGATTAAGAGTCAAACAACAAAATCTCTATGTATTCTCTGACACGGATTTTTCTTGACGATTGTTTTTCTCCAGGTTTTTGTTGTTGTCACAAACCAAATTCAAACTACCACCTTATCAACACATACACACACGCAACTGTAAAAACACAAACACTCAATACAACGACCCTCACCTTGACCTCGATGTCCTTGACGCCGTCCTTCTTGTTGGGGTCAGGGATCTGGATCTTGCGGGTCTTGCTGGTGATGTGCTCGATGCCACACATGAAGGCGTCCGCCACGATGGCCACGCCGAAGAAGCACCAGAGCATGGCCAGCATATACAGCATGGCACGCACACCCTTGTTCCATGACTCTTCTTCCACGATGGGCAGCATAAGCCCTACGCTGGAGCAGCCAGACATCTTGCACGTGCTTATGTGAGTCTCGGTACAAATGAAAAAGTGGTGAGAGCTTTGCACTGACTTTACGGAAGTGGTACGGATCAAGGTACAGGTCTGCCAGAAGAGTTGACTTCTGGGTGTAGCGTCGTATCCGCTGTGTTCAGTGTGATGTGTTGGTATTGATATATTTTGTGTGTGTATATGTTGTTGTTATTGTTGTCGTCGTAGTCGTCGTTGTTGCTCTTGCCGTTGGAGTTGGTGGTATTTGTGTTGGTGGACTACACTGCTGCTGTTTTGTTGTTGCTTTGTCGCTGCTTCAGCTGTTGCTGTTATTGAGTTACCTCTGTTGTTGCTGCTTTTGTTGTCAATGGTATGATGCCAAACGCATGTTCATGGATTGTGGTTTCTATTTCTGGTATTCCTTATGATGCTTCGCCCGAAAAAATTCGTTTCCAGTTTCCTCGACATCTGAAAAAAAATAAACATGACAATGATTAGATTGATTTATAAATGTGCTTGGCGACTGATTTATTGGCTAACGGATCCTCTTTCCCCGACCCCAGTTTCCACAAAATGTCAAACTCCTGACAGTTTTGTTAGAATGATCCCACATGTGAATCTACAATATTTTCACTTGAAAAACTCCTCCATCCCGATATAATATTAGTTTTGAATGAATACGTCTTTATCACAAAATGCAGGCTAAATAAGTTCAGAAATACTGAAGCAAAACTCACATTTCATAACACTAAAAAGAATGACTGAAAACTAAAAAAAACGTTAACACACCAGTGCACGAAGTAATTGGGAAATCAAAGAACATTTGCTAAAAAATTGAACCCAGATATTTGGTTTTGAAATGAATATTCCAATTACCAACACTAGAAATTGTCCGAGAATGAGAAAAACAACGTTCCAGAGAAGATCTCACTCTCACGAATTCTCACCGACACTTCATTTGCACAGCAGCACCTCTGTCTGACAGGGAAACACCTATTTTGCCCTCAGAGTCTGGCAGCGGCGTCTTTTGTTTGAATATTCATCATATTAAAGTAATCCCGAGGGGAAGTGCAAGCGAAAATCTATGAATATCAAAAAGGCAAGAGAACCTCGCGACGTAAAGTATAACATAGCTGTGTGGCTAGGTTTTACCCAAGTAGGAACAGTCTTTGCATACACTCTCACAAACTTGTTACATTGGTGAGACAATCAGCAAACGTATACATAAGGGAAGGGGGGGGGTATGTTGGGCCTCCTAACTTTTAGGGTCTACGGTACAACACCTTTCTTCGAGATTCTTATACAAAAATAATAGGAGGAATAAAATGGAACACGAGAACGAATCATTAATTATGTGAATCAGTGTTAGTTGTTATTGTTGAATAAAATCAAACTGTTAAATCATTGTACGGTAACGACAGAGTATTCCTAACCTCTGCTTAGACGTTTGTGACACTAACATTACTGTATTTCAACGCGTAAACACAATATCAGGACAGATGTTTACCGAAATCCTGTGCTAAAAACATAACTAAACCTCATATCTCAGAGAAAGCTGAAATAATTTGATGTAACCATTGTAGTGTACGGCCAGGAAGAGAAAAGTGGAGAAACAAACACACACACACACACACACACACACACACACACACACACACACACACGCACGCACGCACACACTCTCTCTCTCTCTCTCTCTCTCTCTCTCTCTCTCTCTTGCACTCACACACACACCCACACACACACACACACACACACACACACACACACACACACACACACACACACACACATGGAGACGCAAATGACAGAAAGGCAGACAGACAACTAAACAAATATGCAACACTGCTGACGGTGCATAAAGTGCAAGCACGTGCATATCGTACGACAGCTTAAAATCTAGACTAACGTCCTGTTCGTATGACATGTAAGGCGTTGATGACGATCTTTCCGCAGGGTGTGTGTGCGTAAAGCCACGCAGAATTATTCTGATCCCTCTGTTTTTCCTCTTCAATCTGTATAAAATGCCTCCGTCACGCGATTTCATCAGTCAGTAGGTCAGGAGGGGAAATATCCTTTTTTGCTAAAGTCGTCGCCACAAGAACTTTACCAAAAGTGCTGCATATGCATATGTTTTGTCTCAGACCTGTAAAAAAACGTGGAGGCATAGCAATACATCTTGGAAACTGACGCATAGCCTTATAGTGGTTCAGACGTCCCCCTTCCATGTGGAAGATTTGGGGTTCGAATCACGGCTGCGCCTGTGGGGTTAAGGATGGAGATTGTTCCTATGTCCGGGGTCAACTCATGCGCAGACATGCTAGTTCCGTGTCCTTCTTCGTGTGTACGTGCAAACACAAGACCAATTACGCACAGAAAAGATCATCTAATTCATGTGAGAATACCCAGAAAGTATCCCACGAATACGAAGTAGGACTGACTTAATAGCAGGGATGGGGGGGGGGGGAGATGGCCATACTGACACGTACAAACCCACTCGGGAAAAAAGAACACGAAAGTCCGGGGGAGTTGCAGCCCATTAACGCAGATGAAGAAGAACAAGAAGAACAGGAAGAAGCAGAACAAGAACAAGAAGACTAAGACCAAGAAGAACAAGAACAAACAAAAACCCGAAGAATAACAAGAAGAGTACATATCTTGGTTTACGTTATACATTGACATTGATGACATACATGTATCACTACTCCGAGTCCGAGGGCTTTGGAAGTTAAGTTACTAGTGTGTGAACAATCAAAACAGGAAATCTATTCTCAAAATGGTGTATGTTCCTCCCGTGCTGTGTAAGTGAAGGATGGCAAGTACCATCATTTCTGTGTGTCAAGTATTCTACCGTGTGTCAATCACTAGGTAATCACTTCAATACACGCTTGCAATTGCGGACGGGTTAAAAAAATTAAAAAAAGAGGGGGTGGGGGGATTCTTTACCTTGCTCTTGGTAACTAGCTGCCTTGACCCGTCTGACTGCACCGACATTATTGTTCCCCTGATAAAATAATTAAGACACAGTATTTCCCTTTCGAACACGGACTAAAGCCCAAAGCAGACCTGTATGCCAAATGCGAAATTAAGGCTTCGTAAAAAACAAAAGATCTCGCAACCACAGCTGCGTCGGCCAAGGGGAAAAACTTGACTGTTTACCAAACGCCAGCATATAAAAAAGAATAGCTGTCATCAGAGAAGTCAGCTCTGTAATAGGATTAAGCATGCGAGGGCCAACCGTCTGTTCTCACAGGGAGGTAGGTGTGCCTTCTCAATCAGGCTACCTTTCGCGGAGTCTTTGTTCTGTGTTATTGTTTTGCCGCTGGTGTTTCGAGATACCGTCAAAAAGAAAGACAATTTATCCGAGCCAACAATTTTGTGAATGACAGGTTTATTATTATTTGCTTTTATTGATTGTGCTATGGAACGGAGCTAGATTAGTCCATTCATTCTCGTTTATAGTTGAACGGAGCTTTTATAAGATGCAGCGTTATGTGGACGCAGGCAGTCTTCCTGTGGCTGATTTTTTTTTTTACTTTAAAGGTCCTTGTCTACATTTTTATACCGAAATCGCCATTTGACCATTAAAATGCAGAGTCTATTATCTACAAATATCATTAATACACCCCTTTTCGATCAGGAAAGACGAAGCCAGTGTAGCCGTTTGAAAATTCATTGTAGTATTCCAGCGTAGTACTCATTGTAGGATATCCTTATTTGGAAAATGCCAAGCGCAAAACTCCTCTCAAATCCCGTGCATTTCGTGCGTTTAAAAAAAGCGTGGACAGCGCTCCAGTGTCAAACTGTTGCTGCACTTGTTTGGGCGTGGCTATAAGCATAGTGACATGAATTTGATTGGTCAGTATTTTTAGGCAAAGCACATGTTCTCAGCAAACAGAAAACAAAATATTGGAAGCGTGAGTCACGCTACCCAAAAATAAAATCTTTTTTTACATATATTTTTTTTCTATAACTTTTTTCACCATGGTTCATTCATCATCTGACATAACTTTTTAGCGAAATCTAACCATAAGATTATTGAAAAACAAGTCGCGTAAGGCGAAAATACAATATTTAGTCAAGTAGCTGCCATTTTTCAGCAAGACCGAAAACTCGTAGCATCGTCAGTCCACCGCTCATGGCAAAGGCAGTGAAATTGACAAGAAGAGCGGGGTAGTAGTTGCGCTAAGAAGGATAGCACGCTTTTCAGTACCTCTCTTTGTTTTAACTTTCTGAACATATCATATCTATATGTTTTTAGAATCAGGAACCGACAAGGAATAAGATGAAAGTGTTTTTAAATTGATTTGGACAATTTAATTTTGATAATAATTTTTATATATTTAATTTTCAGAGCTTGTTTTTAATCCGAATATAACATATTTATATGTTTTTGGAATCAGCAAATGATGGAGAATAAGATAAACGTAAATTTGGATCGTTTTATAAATTTTTATTTTTTTTTTACAATTTTCAGATTTTTAATGACCAAAGTCATTAATTAATTTTTAAGCCACCAAGCTGAAATGCAATACCGAAGTCCGGGCTTTGTCGAAGATTACTTGACCAAAATTTCAACCAATTTGGTTGAAAAATGAGGGCGTGACAGTGCCGCCTCAACTTTCACGAAAAGCCGGATATGACGTCATCAAAGACATTTATCAAAAAAAAGAAAAAAACGTTCGGGGATTTCATACCCAGGAACTCTCATGTCAAATTTCATAAAGATCGGTCCAGTAGTTTAGTCTGAATCGCTCTACACACACACACAGACACACACACACACGCACACACGCACACACGCACATACACCACGACCCTCGTTTCGATTCCCCCTCGATGTTAAAATATTTAGTCAAAACTTGACTAAATATAAAAAGCAAACATGTAGACGACCACCTATAAACGTAGGTAATAATGACTCTGGGTTTAATGGTAATGTAAAGCTATTCAACTGATATTGTGGTGATACTCAATCCGGATACCTTATTAAGTCTATTCTGAGAAGAACGCAAACAAGTTTCTAAATTACAAAAAGTAACGATGCAGGGTTAAAATGTGATTGTAGAGTCCTTCTACCACCGTGCAGAAGATCATTTGTTGGTTGGTTGGTTGTTGGTTTTTAACGTCCCTTCTACCTATTTGGCTATTATTATTATTATTATTATTATTATTATTATTATTATTATGAACATTTGTGCGCCTAATCTAAATATAGCCCTAGGCGCTTACAAAATATAAAATACATAGTGAACATTATACGAAACACAAATCGACAAGGACTCATACACTCGCAGACAGGCGCACAGCGAGAACGCGACGCACTCACTCATACCAACTACAGGCACATGCATTCTAGACGGAAAAACAGTCGTAAATAAATAAATAAAGTATGCGGTACCGATTCAATTCTGTTTCCTTTCTCAGTTTACACGGTGGTCTCCATGTTTGAAACTTTTTACATTTAGGTCTATCGATCACAGTAAAAAGGAATAAGGTTCTAAAAAGCTCTTGTCTTTTTACACTTGTTATTTCAAATCTTGTTAAAAATCTTGATCTCCTTTAAGAAGTTAATAATCTTTTCAGGTTTGGGTGAGGGGGCGTCCCGGAATAGAAGACCTGCACATCACTAACTGAAGAAAGCATCTCTAAACACAGAACCCCGACCCTCATCTTCATAATTATGCAAACACACTCGATCATCCTTATCTAACTTCGCTTTTCGTATTCTGCGCTTTTCATTAACATTGATCATGGCCTTAATGTCATGGATCCAGCTGATCCAGCATGACGAGAAGCTTGGTGTGCACTGACAGTCAAAGAAGTGAATATAAATAATTATACAGTACAGCCCCTAACAGGCAGTACCAAACGATCCATATCTTTCTGCTTTATGTTTTGTTAGTTGACGCTTCTCAGGTGTTTCTGTACTAATGAGAGCAGACAGCAAAACCCGTTTCTCTCTGCCCAAGGCTGTCATTTTTAGCGGCAGGGCAGTGTTTGGACCGCTTGCAGGTTTTGCATGATAATTCCCCGTACAATTCGCGCCAGGTCAATTATTCTCTGTTACCTGTTGGGCCGTAATCGTATTAAGGTCCCTGCCTGCCACGTGCGTTGGGAGTGGATGGCTGAATGACGCGCTAGATCATAGGCACCTTGTGTTTGGTGGTGGTGTTGGTGTTGGTGTTGGTGGTGGTTTGGGGGAAGGATGGTTTGGGTGAGGTGGTGTTGGTGTTGGTGTTGGTCGTGGTTTGGGGGAAGGATGGTTTGGGTGAGGTGGTGTTGGTGTTGGTGTTGGTGGTGGTTTGGGGGAAGGATGGTTTGGGTGAGGTGGTGTTGGTGTTGGTGTTGGTCGTGGTTTGGGGGAAGGATGGTTTGGGTTAGGTGGTGTTGGTGGTGGTGTTGGTGGTGGTTTGGGGGAAGGATGGTTTGGGTGAGGTGGTGTTGGTGGTGGTGTTGGTGGTGGTTTGGGGGAAGGATGGTTTGGGTTAGGTGGTGTTGGTGTTGGTGTTGGTGGTGGTTTGGGGGAAGGATGGTTTGGGTGAGGTGGTGGTGTTGGTGTTGGTGTTGGTGGTGGTTTGGGGGAAGGATGGTTTGGGTTAGGTGGTGGTGTTGGTGGTGGTGTTGGTGGTGGTTTGGGGGAAGGATGGTTTGGGTTAGGTGGTGGTGTTGGTGGTGGTGTTGGTGGTGGTTTGGGGGAAGGATGGTTTGGGTTAGGTGGTGGTGTTGCTGGTGGTGTTGGTGGTGGTTTGGGGGAAGGATGGTTTGGGTGAGGTGGTGGTGGTGGTGGTGGTGTTGGTGTTGGTGGTGGTTTGGGGGAAGGATGGTTTGGGTGAGGTGGTGGTGTTGGTGGTGGTGTTGGTGGTGGTTTGGGGGAAGGATGGTTTGGGTGAGGTGGTGGTGAAGATGGTAGTTGTGGTAGTTGTTTGGGGGAGGAATGATAGTTCAAGTGGTGGGTTTATGGTGTATGTGATGGTGATGGGGTATTGATTTTGCAATGGACTTTTTGCGCTCCAAAAGTCACATGTTACGCTTTTGGGCAACTACTGTTATTATTAATTATTCCCCCCTCTGCTTCTTTACCTCTGTAAACTTGTAGGGGTAGTTATTTTTCGATAATGACCCAGCAACCAAACAAATAACGACCCAGCAACAGCCTGAATCCTCGATAGTGCAATGGGTTGAGAAGCTGTTCTGTTTCGGTACTACTTTTTGCGACTGAAAAGTTCCGAACGCTCTAATGTACGAAGTATACATCTCTGGAGCAAACAATACAAACATACCGCATTTAAATTAACAACTACAGGCCTGAACACATGAATCTCCATATAAAATCCATGAGTTCGGTTGTTTTCTGAATCTAGATCAGACGTTCATCACAAGCAATTTCCCAAGGCAAGTAACTCATACTTTGTCTAGCGACAAGAGTAGTTCCCCTTCTTTTCACTCAGTTTCTTCGACAACAGACTGCAATCCGACGGTCAGTTTTCAACAATATTTCATTTAATAAACGGATCACACGCAACCAAATGCACACATCTCATCAATTTAAACAACATAAAGCGGTTTCATACACTATTTTCCCCAGAAAACTTAACTTCATACAGTTTTTAACGTTGGAACACGGGTGCAAAAGTTCGTATGCTAGTCACATTTGACGAAAAAACATTATCCTAACCGATACCAAAACATATACAGAACACACAATATCTGCCTTTGCCGCCACAGCAGAATAACAGCATATCTGTGTACTTGATTTTAGTCCAAAATAGGAAAACTGACAAGAAGTGTTAACAGAATGGAATGATTTGCACGGAACTATACAACCGCGCATTAATCGATCGCCTGCGCAGGTTGACTGGTTGAGTGAATAGAATTCGATCAAATTTTCGCACAAAAACTCCTGTTTTCTTTGAATAACTGAAGAAAGGAGGAATAAAGAGGTTACACACCTCGTCTCAGTGATTATCAAAAATAATGGTCTCAGTTCGCGGTCATGAAAAAGCTCGCTAAAGCTCGCATTTTTCATGATCCGCTAACTTCGACCATTATTTTTGATAATCACTGAGACTCGGCATGTAACCTCTACTTATCTGCATGGGGGAAAAAAACTGTTGTTGAAACTGAGTGAATGGAACTTGCTCCCTGCAGTAAATGCATAGGTGTGGCGAATCGAGACTTCGGACACAAATACACATCCGTCCAATTACATAGTTGTTATTTTTTTTATATATAATTATGGACTATATTTGAATAAATGGAGATAGGTACCATTTAAGAAGGTGTAGTGTACACCCCGTATTCTTTTTATGGCTAACACAAACAATATGACTTTTAACTTTCTAAAGGAGATCAAGATTGTTAACAAAATATGAACTAATAGGTGTGAAAAGACATTTTAGAACCTTCATTTTACAGGGATAGACCAACTTTCAGTCAATCGTTATATCCACAACATTGACACAAAAAAAGCATGTCTGGATGTCATCTGGAAGAATAAATTTGATAAATGTCATAAATATCTGCCCAATATCTGCCCAGTAGCTTTCTGTGAATCGTTCTTCACACCCACACACATACACCCTCACCTCGTCTCGATTTCATGACTACCGAAACACATTCGGTCAAATATTCACTTTAGATATAAAAATTAAAAAAATCGAAAGAATAAGGCGAAAGGCGAAATAACAACATTTAGTCAAGCTGTCGAACTCACACTGAACGCACTACATTTTTTCACCAAGACCGCATACTCGTAGTTTCGTCAGTCCACCGCTCGTGACAAAGGCAGTGAATTCGACAGGCCAGAATAGTGCGGTAATGGTCGCGCTGAGCAGGATAACAGGCTTTTCTGTATGTCTATTCTTTTTAGCGACTGAGTTTGTTTTTAATCCAAACATATCATATCTATATGCTTTTGGAATCAGGGACCGACAAGGAATAAGATGAAATTGTTTCTAAATCGATTTCGGACAATTAATTTTAATCATAATTTTCATATTTTTAATTTTCAGAGCTTGTTTGTAATCAAAATATAACATATATATATGTTTTTGGAATCAGAAAATGACTAAATGTAAAAAGAGAAAAAAAGAAAGAAGGGAAAAAAATTAATATATGGAGGGTGCGGGGAGGTAGGAGGACACTACACTTACACATCGGGAGAAAAAGATCTAAAACAACAACAAACAAAATGTCTATGGCTTTCTCCAAGGGAAATTTTGGTACCATATCTTTATGTTGTGTAGATTATCCATTTAGCAGCAAAGAAATCATCAATGAAAAAAGTACCCCTGACATCAAATGATTTTTTTTGGTATTTTTGTATTTTTTTTTTTTTTCATGGGGTTTCTATAAATAAAATTTGACTTGACTTGACTTGATAACAGTCAGTTCTGCAAATGTTACACACATTCTCACAGTATATGATTCGCTATGCAGACGCCTATGCTTCCTTCTGGTTTAGGCCGCTCCACTGCCTGATCCCCCAACAATCGGATCAAGCCGCCACTTGACCTACCGTCACCGCAAGTCCAAGTTGCCCCACTACTTCCAGTTTAGCTTCCAAGCCAGATAGTCGTCCTAGGTTGTCAACACTATACACAGTGGTTGCTCATCTTGCTGGTGCTGGGTGATCGTGAATGGTTCTGTCGGAAATTGCTTTTTAGTCTTTGATTATTATTTAGGTAAGAAGTACCCCAGGGGCCCCTATATCTATCTATGCAACTTCGGTAGTTTAAAATGTTCATGCATTTGTGAAAAAGCGGGATACAAGAGCTCGGTTAGGCAACCAATGACAGACAGGGACGTTTTGTCTGTTTCTGTGTAAAAATTATTATAGAACACCTTGCGCATCTTCGTGAGCCTGCATAAACGCTAAAACAATGTTATGATTTAATGAACATTTGTCTTAACACGCTGAATGATTAGTATTATAATGATTTACTTGAAATTCAGTGCCAGCACAAAGATAATGCAATCTGATACTGAAGCGAGTCCAGTTCCCTGTCTGTGTCTCCCTCTCTCTCTCTGATCTCTCTCTCTCTCTCTCTCTCTCTCTCTCTCTCTCTCTCTCTCTCTCTCTCTCGCTCTCTCTCTCTCTCTCTCTCCCTCTCTCTCTCTCTCTCTCTTTCTCTCTCTCTGCCTCTCTCTCTCTCTCTTTTTCTCCCGCACACACACGCACGCGCGCACACACACACACACACACACACACACACACATACACACACACATACACGCGCGCGAGCGCGCGCGCACACACACACACTAAAAATAAGAGTATGCACATACTCACTGGTAATGCCTCCCTCTTGACAAACGTTGTTGTAACAAGGCAGGTCATTCAGTGCAATGGAATTAGTTCGCTTGATCCACCGATACGCCAAAGGCAACACAAACCAATCATGTGGACAGAAACGTTGCACTGTTTAACCAGCAACCTACAAATTGTGCCCTTTGCCAAGACAAAATAAACGGTTGTCACGAGCATTGAGAAGTTTTTTTCTGTTTCACAAACGGTTGTCAAGAGCAATGACTCTCCAACGCTATCAGGGCTGCTGCCAGCAGCACAGTAGCAAAATCGTAACATTCACCGCGGAGGCTTTATTCTCAAGGCACCAGAGTCTCTATCTGAATTGGCGAATTTTAATAAGGGGATTCTTGAAGTAAAACATATAAAGTAAGAACGATAGTTATTGGAACGTTTACTCTTTTTTTAACAAAACAAAACATTCACATAAAAAAATAAAACGTTTAAAAAAAGATATGGTCATAAATGAAACGTTCCAATAACTATCCTTTCTTGGGTTTTTTATTCTGTATTTTGGAACGTTAGCAGTCTCTCTGCTTTTGAATTTTAGGGGATCTTGGTAGTCCGTCGTGTCCGACGATGACGATTGCATCCTCATCATACTCTGGTGTGGACTCTCAGAGGGCTATGGAGTCTAAAAGTGCGTATTTGAAAGGATTACGCAATGGATTACAATTGTCGATTTCTGCAGATTTTTGGAGAAGGTCGTTCTTTTTCACAGATGCAGCGAAATGGCAACAGAGCTGTTAACAAAACTGTTCGGATTCATACTGCCTCGGCAGCTGCACTATTACTCTGGCTTTCAGGCGTTTTGGTGCAAATGAGCTACTGACGTGCTTTGAGTTTAACTAAACTAGTATTCAATGAAGTCTCCAGTCTTACGACTTTTCGTACCATTAGACTCCGACTTCTAAAACCGAGAGAGTGGAACTGTCCCAGTCCAACGGATTTTACGCATATGTTCTTTGTGCAACTCACCTATCATGCTTATACCAGCATACTGCGCCGGGCTGATAGCCTACCATTACAGCGGCCGAAAAACAAAAAACAAATATGATTTTTGGAGCACGGAACGTCCGAACCCCCAAGGACAGAGAGAGATCCCTGAGGCCCAAGAAAGGAACGGCCCTCATAGCAAGACAAAAGGAGACTACACCTTCTTCTGGAAAGGCCGCAAGGTTGAGAATGAAGACAGAAAGAAACCAAACGCCAAGCAGCTCTCTCTGAGGCTGGTGAAACGGAAGGCGGCAGCAGCTGCTGCACCAGCCGGAGGACAGTTCAACTGCGCGTACTGTCAGCGGCCTTGCCGCTCCAGAATAGTGTAGCTGCCGAGGCAGTATGAATCCGAACAGTTTTGTCAACAGCTATGTTGCCACTTCGCTGCCTCTGTGAAAAAGGAACGACCGTCTCCAAAAATCTGCGGAAATCGACAATTGTAATCCATTGCGTAATCCTGTCAAATGTGTGAGACTGTAAAGAGAGAGAGAGAGAGAGAGAGAGAGAGAGAGAGAGAGAGAGAGAGAGAGAGAGAGAGAGAGAGAGAGAGAGAGAGAGAGAGAGAGAGAATGACAATGACAATCACAAATCTTTATTTTTTGAGGGTGACAAGAATAAGCATAGATATGCTTTTTTGCATCTGGCCCTCGCCCAAAAGAGGGACTAAACTATTTTACTACACTATGACTAGGGGGGGGGGAAGAAGAAACAAGTCGCGTAAGGCGAAAATACAACATTAGTCAAGATGTCGAACTCACAGAATGAAACTGAACGCAATGCAATTTTTCAGCAAGACCGTATACTCGTAGCATCGTAAGTCCACCGCTCGTGGCAAAGGCAGTGAAATTGACAAGAAGAGCGGGGTAGTAGTTGCGCTCAGAAGGATAGCACGCTTTTCTGTACCTCTCTTCGTTTTAACTTTCTGAGCGTGTTTTTAATCCAAACATATCATATCTATATGTTTTTGGAATCAGGAACCGACAAGGAATGAGATGTTTTTAAATTGATTTCAAAAATTTAATTTTGATCATAATTTTTATATTTTTAATTTTCAGAGCTTGTTTTTAATCCAAATATACCATATTTATATGTTTTTGGAATCAGAAAATGATGAAGAATAAGATGAACGTAAATTTGGATCGTTTTATAAAAAACAATTTTTTTTTTACAATTTTTTAGATTTTTAATGACCAAAGTCATTAATTAATTTTTAAGCCACCAAGCTGAAATGCAATACCAAAGTCCGGCCTTCGTCGAAGATTGCTTGGACAAAATTTCAATCAATTTGATTAAAAAATGAGGGTGTGACAGTGCCGCCTCAACTTTTACAAAAAAACCGGATATGACGTCATCAAAGGTATTTATCGAAAAAAGGAAAAAAAACGTCCGGGGATATCATTCCCAGGAACTCTCAAGTAAAATTTCATAAAGATCGGTCCAGTAGTTTGGTCTGAATCGCTCTACACACACACACACGCACAGACACACACACAGACACACACACACACACACACACACACACACACACACACACACACACACACACACACACACACACACACATACACCACGACCCTCGTCTCGATTCCCCCCTCTATGTTAAAACATTTAGTCAAAACTTGACTAAATGTAAAAAGAGAGAGAGAGAGAGACAGAGAGAGAGAGAGAGAGAGAGAGAGAGAGAGAGAGAGAGAGAGAGAGAGAGAGAGAGAGAGAGAGAGAGAGAGAGAGAGAGAGAGAGAGAGAGAGAGAGGACCTCCTCAATGCATCTGAATAACAAATAGTAACGTTGTTACTTCTGTTCTCTTGCTGTTTCTAATTTCACATTTGTCCTTCAATTCCTCTTACACATGACAGACGGTGGTAAACATTTTAAAACGGATGAGATAGTGTTTGGAAGATACAGATACATGTCAATATTCATCAATAGGGAGAACGTATGAGAAAGCGATCGCCCTGAAACTTTTTCCGCGCTCGACATAGTTCTGTGACCTACTAGAACATTTACATTTACTGGTTGTTGTTGTCTGATGTGATTTACGTCGCTAAGAGAGACAGTGCAGCGAAAGCAACAAAGAGCATGGTAAATATTTGCCCCTGATGCACAACGTGCTGAAAACCTCACGTGAAACAAATGGTGCGCCACCGTGGACACACAACCGGACATCCGGACAAATTTACGCTGAATTGTTCCCCCTGAAGGCTTCATGGCAGGCCAGATAAGTATTGACTGTTCCTGCAGTTTAATCGAAATCCTGTTTAAGCGGTTCGTTCTCCATTGTAGGGTCATTCTTGCTTCAGCTTTGATTCGGTTTCATACGGTGATAAAGATTTCCGCAGCAGGAAAATCGTATGTAATACCTCCAAGCCAAGCTTTCGAAAAACAAAATGCCAAAATCTATTGCGCATGAATCAGTATGATTGTTGTCAGCTTTCAGGCCATAGAAATCCAATAAGGTCATGTTAGACCAACGGTCGTTAATGTCGCAAACGCAATGGGTAAGAAGTAATGTATTTTCAGTTACTCTACAGAGAACGGGGAGAGGGAATGACATTAATATGGTAAGGCAGTGCACCTTCGCATAACCTTATGCAACAGAATAAATCCTCATAAATGTATAACCAAACTGTGTTGTTACAATGATCAGCGTTTGATGTCAGGATACGTGTACAGTCCGACAATAGAAACCATCATCATTTGCAAACCGCAGAAGGATAACATCGCAACACAACACCAGTATGGACGACCGAAAGAAGCAAATAAATCATCCTACATATGCTCCGACCCCAACCCCACCCCCGTGCACACACACACACACACACACACACACACACACACAAACACACACACACAAACACACACACACACACACACACACACACCGTCAAAACAAAGCCACCAAACAGCTAGGTAGTTTCATAAAATGTAAGGTCATGCATACACGTTTTAAATTCCATTGACGTCAAGCGCATTCACCTTCACAGACGTGGTTTTTTTACGCCTGTGGGAAACCCAACAAACTCGACAGAACACAACATGATTCTAGGAGCCAACAAAGAACACGGAGATACTGCAACATAATTTACAAATCCATTTTTTAGGCCAAGAAAAAAGAAAATAATTCCGATTCCCCGACCGACCCTCTTTATCATCCTGACCCTAGAACTTGTTTTGACCCGTCAAAATAATGTTTATCAAAAAGTACACAAACCAAGTTGAAGACTTTACAATAATTATAGAAAATGTACTCTCTCTGGTCGACATCCACGGGACACAGTCCGCACATGCTCCAGTGTAAAAAAAAATTAAAAAAAAATTAAAAAAAAAGAAAACTAAAAACATTTAAATGCCAGAAAAATGTCATTGGCCTACAGACCTTTGTGTGTGTGTGTGCCTTGTGCCTTGTCATCGGAAACGAACATTTTATTTTTTGGCCTTAAATTGACACGTGCCAGACGAAACAAGAAGCAGAGAGAGAAGGCTTTTTCCTGCCCAAACGTATAGATCTCACCCACTGAGTGAAGTTCAATGTTAGGATCCCCGTTACCTGTCAGCTCAGGTTTGGATTGCACGTGTACTAAACTGAACGACATGGAGACTGCAGGTGTTCTTTTCTGCTGGCAGCGGATGCGTCATACTGTGTTTTGTGAGGGGTTTTCAGGGCCGATTATAAAAACCATTTTGATGAGTTATGGTATGGTATTCACACATAAAGATTATGTCCGTGTCAATGTTTTTAGTGCTTTGTTTTTGTTTTCCCTTCTCTACTAAAAAAAACTAAAACAAAGTTTTGTTGGTCATGGGTAGAAATACAAAGGGAAAATAATGTGACGAGACCACCAAAACGCGAGTGTCTGTAAACACAAGGCATCCATCATCAGACATCAGGGCAATACTCGCAAAGTTCATAAGAATATGCTTTGCTATGCTCTGAAGTTTGCGAGAGATTACGAGAGCTTGGAATACCGATAGGGTCTATTGAGCTCATTTCAAGAATGTCAAGCACAAAAGAAGGTTCCATTTCCTGATTCTAAGGTTGGCTTAAGTTGTTTGCGGTCGACATGCGGGGGAAAAACAATACCCATATCGTTCTCATTCATTCGGGAAATCATAGCCGTCAAATATGATTGATAGAGGCATCAGCAACCACCACTGTTTCCCGGTCAGAATCGTGACCGTTCCGTGCGTGGTAGGAGATATTACGCCTGAAAGGAACCCAGCGAAACAGATGAACAATGTGCAAGGGAATACACAAACCCCCTCAGACTGAATGGCGATGTTTGCCTTGGTGTAATTTGCTTGCCCCCTTTAGGAACAGACGATACTGTTCTCTTTTCTGAACCTGCATGGAATCACTTAATGGGTTAGAATGAAAAATGACTTGTTTTCTTTCGTTGCCTTTGTCAGCAGGGAACGAGTGATCAGACGACACAGTGTTACCGCGAGGAGGTTTCCGAGGCAATGCGTGCATGTTTTGAAAAGAAAAGCCTCCCCCCAAAAATGTTCAGAGTTTTGCCTTAATCAGCTTGCAAATTGACTTGTATTTCGCGAACTTGGCGAAGAAATACAATTACACGATGAATTGCTCTATTTCTCTTTTTAGTCTCCCTTCAAGGCAGAGATAAACAGTGGATATATTAGCAGAACACCTGCATCCGCTGTCCACAAACATACGCACTGTTTCATTTCATTCATTTTGTTGTTGTTGTTGTTGTTGTTGTTGTTGTTGTTGTTGTTGTTGTTGTTGTTGTTGTTGTTGTTGTTGTTGTTGTTGTTTGTTGCCTTCTTCAAGTCGACAGTACTTGATTTCTCAAATAGTCGCTTTCAAACAAGACTGGAAGATTCCTATCAGGGAGCGAACTGTTCTATTCAAAATCCACAAAGGAGCCAAAGCGTGGCCGGATGAGTATCGCTTGAAGGGGAATCCCGAAGATCTCACCTCAAAATCAACGGTGACGAATTGTATGCCAAGAACATGTTGGCCTTATTATTTGATCTCTGTGGTTCTTTCCAACTACCTCTATTTTGCATCGTTTTCTTTGCCGCTTGCATCTACCGTGGACGGACGGATTCGTCGATGTACTCTTTTTTCTAAACACACATCAAAAATGTGTTTTAAAAAAAGTTATAATAATAATAATAATAATAATAAAATAAAGCAAAAGGTTTATTCTGTTAGCACAGAGTTAAATCGTTGTATAAGATTATGAAAAAGGATCGTTGGAGTCCGGAACAAAGAACCATTCCCTGAATGTCTGAATATATAGCCTCAGTTAAAAAAAAAACTGCATCCATTACTGGATTTGTTACAACACAAACCACTTTACAAACTGTGGGTTGGCAGGCAATGTACATACCATGCCTGGCTGGCAAAACGACCATTTGTTCTGCAATATAACTTGCCAGGCACTAAGCTCGAAAAACACTACTATACCTTGCGTGTCTGACAGCTGTCAGCCTGGAACGGTCTTTGCATTGCCTGCAAACCCACAGTTTGAAAAGTGGGTTGTGTTGAAACAAATTCAGTAATAGATGCAGGGAGGTTCTCAACTGAGACAATATTCAGACATTCATACAGCTGCTGTCATAATTAATTTCCAACAGACGACGCTTTCGGAAAATTCAGACATGAAAGTCTGCAGTTATTGTCTTTTGGCACGGTTGAACAACCGTACTTTCGCCGCAGATCGCCAAGAGCGAGACTGGATCAAGTACGAGAGGCGAACAGTGCCAAAACAGCCTGCAGTGGGAAGTGCTTTGGATCAAAGAAAGGGCGACAGGCATTGATGTCAGGAGGGGGGATTTAGTGACATCGCCCGGATGATAAAGAGGGGTGGCTTCGGTCATTAGGATTAACCTTTGCTAGAAAAAATGTTGCTTTAAGGAACAACGTTTAATGGTAGGATTTGAGACTGCTTTTAGGTCTTCCGAATCATTGCGAGTGGACGTTTGCGGGTAAGGAAATTGCACCGAGGGAGGAAGGGGCGTGGACTTGGTGCTGGGAAAAACAGGTCTAACTACCGTGCGACAATTTAACGGGGACAGTTTAACTGCACGCGGGGACACGCGGGGACACGCGGGGACACGCGGGGACGGTGAAATAGCACGCGGGGGCGTTATTTTATAACATTCTGACCAACAAAAACAAAACAAAATTAAATAAATAAATAAGTTTAAAAAAATAAAAATAAAAAATTTAGATACATAAAGGATAGTCAGAATGTTATTATATAACGTCCCCGAGTGCTAGTTCACCGTCCCCGCGTGTCCCCACGTGCTGTTTAACTGTCCCCGCGTGTCCCCGCGTGTTTTAGACACACCCTCAACAACTGAAGGCTTGTAGTTGGTTTTCTCTGCTGACATGATACGCCTGCAGAACTTGCTACACACAAATGCGTATGAATATTAGCACAGGCAAAATATGCCAAATATTCAAGCTAATTTAATAGGCGGACGTGACCAATAGTTCTTTGTATTTTATTGTGTACTGGCTACTCTTCGCTGTGCCAGCAGTAAGCAGCAACATGGACAACGTTTTTATTTAAGAGTCAGGAAAGAAATCGAATCAATAACTAACGAAAGCATACACCAATAAATGGATCAACTAATTATTCAGTCAATCAGACGATCGATCGATAATCAATCAACCTGTAGATCAATCGATCTGCAAATCAATCCACCAATTTATCAACAAATAAAACACTGAGAACCCCTTACACGTCGACAAAGTGAAAGATAAAGGCGAAAAGGGATTATTCTCGCCGACGTCAGAGAAGTCAAATTAAGCATATTTGACTAATGCTTAGCGCCTATCCTTGGCATTATCAAATGCCTTGTTTCTATTCACGGTTAATCCTACAGTACAGTTTTGGAAGTTTAGAGTTGGTTGGGCACGGCCACGACTGGCAGTGTCTTACGGGACATAATTCCATTATCCTAATCTCACATGTGTGTCCAGAACTTTCAGGTCAAGAACGGTGCGTTATTCGAGCGAGTTGGTTTTCTTCTGCGACAGTAGGAGACGAGAGAAGAAGAAACAAACGTGCTCTGTGCATGAAAAAGCGTGAGCAATTATCCTGACGTGTAATGCCATGCGGTCTACGCTGTAATATTTTACACTAAAAAATTATGTATGCTGAAGAAGGCAATGTATATGCTTCTTTTGAGGTATCCGCCGACACACCATATTTCTGAGACCTAACAGAGGGCATGCTGTATGCTGTATATCAGTGGCGTGGTTTTTTTGTTGAATCCGCCAACATGCACTGTTTCTGAGTGGCAACAATATGGTATTATGTGGATGGTCCATTAATTCTGGTAAAGCATCTATCATTTATGCAGAAAATGTACTGAAAAAGCCGGAAACAGGCACGGCAAACATCATGTACATCACCTGTGCTCCCGTCTTCTCTACCTGTCTTTTTGTGGTCAAAGCAACGATTCTTTCTTCATACAGTGGTGTCAGCCCCTTATCTCTGGCCTTGAGTAATTTATCCACCAATCAATTAATGAATCAATCAAACAATCAATAATTTATTTTTCTCTTTATCTCTTTCTCTTTCTCTCTCTCTCTCTGTCACTCTCTCACACTCTTTCTCTCTCACTCTCTCTCTCTCTCTCTCTCTCTCTCTCTCTCTCTCTCTCTCTCTCTCTCTCTCTCTCTCTCTCTCTCTCTTTCTCTCTCTCTCTCTTTCCCTCTCAGTCTCTCATCAATGGATGCGCTTCTAAAACAAAACCCAGCTCTTTCGGTATCTGCGAAAACCACAACAGTATCTGCTCCGAACCTTTGTTTAGCATCGAACAGCTCCCACGCCGCGAACAATAAAGGATTTCTCTATTCATCACTCGGCTGCTCTCCTTCGTTACGCCGCTGCATGGCATGAATAGAGAGGTTGTCCTCAAGCTCAATTCCTACAATTGATATCCCACACAGGGCCAGGTACCGCGCGTGAGGTTGTCCCGGCCGTTGCACTTACAGCGGCTAAGATCACAGTGCACTCTTAATCGATCGTAAGGCACAATGTAAGTCAATAGACATTGGCCGTCAATAAAACTGTCTTTCATAAGAAAGTATCGATGGTCCCAAGAGTCTTTTTCTTTGCTAGAAAATGGATCGATTTTGACTGAGATAAAGAAAGAAATTCCAGACATTTTTTTCTCATACAAAGACTCGATTAGGTCAATAAACATTAGCAGTCAATTGACTTTTTTTCATAGGGACAATCGCTTGCCTAAAGAGTGTTTCTTTGTTAAAAATTGGGTCGATTTTAACTGAAAGAACAAAATCTATCTTGGAGTGAAAAAGGTATCCGTTAATGAATAAATGATTAAAGGTTGTTTCTATCTGTGTTGTTCTGAATAAGACAAAATGTGTCTCCTCCTCCCCCCGCCCCCCTCACACACACTTTCTAACCTTCAATTTTAAAGTTAAAAAAAGCACGGAAAGAGCAGATCAAGAGCAGAACTGTTGTATTTGAATATTTATGAAATGACATAATACATAGGATCAAGAGCAGAACTGTTGTATATGAATATTTATGAAATGACATAATACATAGGATCAAGAGCAGAACTGTTGTATATGAATATTTATGAAATGACATAATACATAGGATCAAGAGCAGAACTGTTGTATATGAATATTTATGAAATGACATAATACATAGGATCAAGAGCAGAACAGAATGAAAGAAGCACGGCACAAAACCGGCACGCCTACATTTCAGTCATCTGTGACGGACGGGACAGAATTGATTTTGAATAAGTGTCAATACTAAGTGACGTATGTTTAACAAGGTGCCTGCTTTCAAGTGCACCTTTCACCGGAGGACAATATCGGACGTGTAAAAAAAAGGGTTTGATTCAGATAATCGATATCGAAAAAATCGTTTTTGTGAACCTTTTTCCCCTTTATTCTGTAAATGATTCGGTGAAAATAAGAAGAAAGAATGCAGGCGGGAATGGAAATAGGGGGGCCTGTTCGACTGAACGTCGTGTCCTTTGTCATATCTAACTACGCTCCATCAATGCTTTTATTTTCAACAAAGCACGGTCCCCGTGCCTCTATGGTTTCGGTTAAAGGTACCGTCGTTCTCGCCTAAAAAATTATTTTTTTTAAATCAATACAGCCTCGCCGCTTTTTGTGAAGAGTGGAAATTCGCTTTGATGATTTGATGTTAAACATTAAACCTGTGCCAATCGATCTGCGAAATTATTATTATCTATAAATTCACACTTTTCACAAGAAGCGACCATGCTGCTGATAGTCGATAATTATGTGGAGGGATGCTCCTATCATATTTAAAAATTAAACCTGTGCCAATCAATCTGCAAAATTAATTGTATCTACAAATTCACATTTTACACAAGAAGCGGCCATGCTGTCGATAGTCGATAAGTATGTGGAGGGAAGCTCTTACTATATTTAAAAGCCTGTCGGCAGTGGTTTTACATGATAGTGCTTTCACGGGAAGGAATGTCTCTTTAAAGTACAGACAAGAACACGATCTAATGATCAATCAATTTCATTTTTATAAGAAGAAAAAAAGAGGCTGGTGCTCAAACGCAATAACTGACATTTAATTGAACATTCTTGCGATCTAGTTTTTTGGAGAGCCCAGCTAGTATACGACGTGAAAGGGATATACCGTGCAGACAGAAATAGACGTGTGGACGGACAGACGGACAGACAGACAGACAGACAGACAGACAGACAGACAGACAGACAGACAGATAGATAGATAGATAGATAGATAGATAGATAGATAGATAGATAGATAGATAGATAGATAGATAGATAGATAGATAGATAGATAGATAGATAGATAGATAGATAGGTAAGTAGGTAAGTAGGTAGATAAATCGTAATCTCACCTTGTTCGCGTAAAAACGCTGAGAGTCTAGTCCAGATTGAGTCACGTATAAAACTGACAATAAAACTAACGATGAATGATACAACTTTACAAGTACAACACTCACAAGTTCCACACTGACGTTAGAAGCAGTTTAAACGTCAAATCAAATGCGTGCTGACTCCAAAATATCTCCTTTTTTCTCACAAATTCCACTTAGGAACGCCAGTAAAGTTCCGCACAACTACACAAAGAAGACAAACTCGAGATTCTTTATACTTTTTTTCCGATGACACCAAACTACCAATACACTTCAACCTTCCATCTGGTGTTATCCCGTGAAAAACGAACTGATCTTTCAAACAAAGCGTGTACGACCAAGTAGCGAGTTAATTAAGAGCTGGAAACCGGTGGCAGCGGTTCCAGCTCAGTAAGTCTATTGGACTGGGACTGGTCGCCTGAAACGATACCAGAAGCAGTTCCAACGGGTCTGCGACAGGGGCGAATGAAATGGCCTCACCTCGTGTCAGTCTCGGTTCCACGCCGCGCTGGAACCACAGGCACGCGAACTGCGTCATCGGTGTTACTTATTAGTGCCAGTTCGTTTCAGCTATTGTTGATCTGAAAGCAGTCATTGTTGGCAATACTGGTGAGAAGATGAAACGACTCAATTCCCTGCATCGCCGAGCTGCAAAACTTATTCTGCATGATTTGAATAGGTCCACGGATGATAAACTAAAGCTCCTGAATTTCCTCCCCTTGAAAGATCAGTTGACGTTAAACAAGGCTGTGTTCATGTATAAAATTCTAAATGACGACTGTCCTAAATATTTGCAATCACATTTCAAACATGCCACAAAAAGATATGGGTCCAAAAAAATCATCCCTCCTATACCTCGCATAGACCTCTACAAATCGAGCTTAGCCTTCTCGGGAGCGTTTCTCTGGAACTCCTTCCCCTAACAGATAAGAAATGCAACTTCAGTGAAAACGTTTAAGAGACAGTCACGTTCATACATCATTCGTGAATGAAATGTCTTGCTCGATTGTTATTTTGTTAAACATTTTGTAATAGTGTTAACGGATGTGTAGCTGATCGGAGCAACTTTATTCCCAAATGAAAGGTATAACTATGTCAATGTAATTTTGTAATTTTTGAGTTCTCCTTATGTAATTCCTTGCACATTGTGTTGCATTCCATACAATGTATTTCTGTATTTTATATGATTGAATTTATATTGTTTTATGTGCGTCTATCTTTATGTGTTGTATAAAGGACAGGTTGGAAGAATAGGCTTTGCCTAAAACCTTTATCCTTTTGTAATAAAGTTCTGAGTCTGAGTCTGAGTCTCTCTCTCTCTCTCTCTCTCTCTCTCTCTCTCTCTCTCTCTCTCTCTCTCTCTCTCTCTCTCTCTCTCTCTCTCTCTCTCTCTCTCTCTTCGCTACGGCGGTGTTACCAAACAAAACAGAAGAAAGAAAACAAGTCGCGTAAGTCAAAATTACTACATTTAGTCAAGGACTCACAGAATGAAAACCGCCCTGATATGGCTCTTCGTGGTCGGCTGGGCGTTAAGCAAACAAACAAACAAACAAACAAACAGAATGAAACTGAACGCACTGCATGTTTTTCACCAGACAAGGTTCGTCATTCCCTGCAAAACGAAGTGAAATTGACAAGCCAGAATAGCGCGGTAGCGTATTGCGCTAAGCAGAAAAGCGCTCTTTTGTGTATTCTTTTTAATTTCCTGAGCTTGTTTTGAATACAACATCTATATATATATACGACTTGTGTGTGTGTGTGTGTGTGTGTGTGTGTGTGTGTGTGTGTGTGTGTGTGTGTGTGTGTGTGTGTGTGTGTGTGTGTGTGTGTGTGTGTGTGTGTGTGTGTGTGTGTGTGTGTGTGTGTGTGTGTGTGTGTGTGTGTGTGTGTGTGTGTGTGTGTCCGCGATGCACGCCCAAGGTTCTAGATGGATCTGTTTCAAATTTGGTGGGCATATTCAGGTAGACCCCGGACACAACCTGCTCGATGAGATATTTGAACACGTGCTCTCAGCGCGCAGCGCTGAACAGATTTTGGTTTTTCTCTGGATCCATTCCCAGTCACTCTTCCTTATCTTCTCCAGTGTTTTCAGCGTTTATCTCCCTTCCTTCGTGTGGCGTCAATCCATATTCCCGTTTCTATTTTTAGAAGGTCACTGTCGACAACGCTCAATCCATATTCCCGTTATACTATTTTTACTCTTCTCCAGTGTTTTGCGCGTCTATCTCCCTTCCTTCGTGCGGTGCGCCGGGTATTCGGCTCGACTTCTTCCCGGCGAAGCCGTTCCCGGCGAAGCGGGTATTCATCTAGTATCCTATATATATGTTTTTGGAATCAGGAAATGATAAAGGATCAGATAAAATAATGTTTGGATCGATTTCTTACATTTTAATCGCAGTACTAATTTTAAGAGTAAACATGACATATGTAACCATTTTCTGAATCAGAATTTAATGAAGAATACGATGCAATCTGTTTGCGAAAATTTGATTTTAATGACAACTTTAATGAGCAAACTCATTAATTAGTTTTTAAGCCTCCAAGGTGAAATAACATACCAAAATCCGGGCTTCCTCGAAGATTGCTTGACCAAATTGTCAACAACATTGGTTGGGAAATAAGAGCGTGATAGTGCCGCCTCAACTTTCACAAAAGCTGGATATGACGTCATCAGACACTTATAAAAAAATGAGAGAAAAAAACGTATGGGGATATTATACTCAGAAACTCTCATGTTAATTTTCAGGAAGATCGGTCCAGTAGTTTTTTCGGAACCGATCTAAAAACACACACACACACAC
This sequence comes from Littorina saxatilis, assembly GCF_037325665.1. Taxonomy (NCBI): domain Eukaryota; kingdom Metazoa; phylum Mollusca; class Gastropoda; order Littorinimorpha; family Littorinidae; genus Littorina; species Littorina saxatilis. The sequence goes on from NC_090246.1 coordinate 75,899,527, forward strand.
ACACACATACACACACACACACACACACACACACACACATACACACATACACCAAGACCCTCGTCTCGATTCCCCGTCTCTATGTTAAAACATTTAGTCATAACCTGACTAAATGTAAAAAATCAGCATTCTAGTCAGAACTCCGGTGCCACAAAGAAAAATCATATACATTAGAATTCTTTTTTAATTTCGTCGATGTTCCTTACGTTGTAACTACAGTTCATCTCCTGCAGCCGCCTGTCTCTTAACAAAATTATCTTTTTAGTCAGGTATTAAAAGCAGAATGTCAATATTTGTAGTACTATTCCTGTTTTCAATTCTTGTACGTTTGTTGTTTGGGTGCGTAGTTAAGTTCGCACCTCTATGTTTACGCTACCCGGAATCAATAATGTTACTGGGGGAACAGGCACGACATCAACACCGCTTAGAGCTTCGACCGGGCGGGAAAATCGGTATTGAGGGGGACGGGGAAAGTATACGGTGTTATGTTGCCACGAAACAACAGAAATGTACTTTTGACATGTGTTTCTTCTCATACATTATTCAGAATGGAGAGAACTTATTCATACTTTCGTACAACTAAAAATATCTGTTACATTCAATTGCCCTTCCTAGGAGAAGCCACTTTCAGACCACTTTGAGGTGTTGCTTTCACATAAACACTAACACATACACACTTACACACACACGCACACATTCACATACACACACACACACACACACACACACACACACACACACACACACACACTCACTCAAACACACACACGCACACATACACACACACATGAACACACACAATACGCGTGTGTGTGCAAAACGACAATGCAATGGTTGCATCAGAGACAACAGCGGATCATCCAGGAACTAAACAAAATCAGTCCAACCGAATACCATATGCACTTTACCGCAGTGTTAAACACCTACAAGAATACAAATGCAGGCACAAATTCCTACAGCCAGAAGAAACGACTTCACTCACGCCATGCAGAGAGATCGATAAATCGACTGATCAACGGATGATAGATTTTACCTGGGCTTGGCAGGTGCTTTGAGTTCTATAGACTCAGCTTCCTGTACCAGTCAGTGTGGGGCCAACCTGTGTTCACCCGTAAACAGGAATATAAATGCTATTTGCAATTTTCTGTAGGACAAAAGTGGGAACAAAAAATGAAGAAGAAAATGCTATTAAATATCTAAGAGTGGGGATGGGACAGGATTAACAGAAAATTAAGTAACTTAACATCACTCGTGGTTCAATCTCTCTCTCTCTCTCTCTCTCTCTCTCTCTCTCTCTCTCTCTCTCTCTCTCTCTCTCTCTCTCTCTCTCTCTCTCTCTCTCTCTCTCTCTCTCTCTCTCTCTCTCTCTCTCTCTCTCTCTCTCTCTCTCTCTCTCTCTCTCTCTCTCTCTCTCTCTACCTGCTGATGATCTGAACATTCATTTTACTTCTATTGTTGACAAAATAATTACAACTGATAGATCGAAACAGAATAATCTGGACAAGTTGAAACAGTTTTGTGATTCAAAAGATATTACCCATAATTTAGACATTCCTCTGCTATCTGTTAGTGAAGTCTTCCATTATCTGTTGTGCTTAAAACAAACAGGTACTAGTGGTTTGGATAATCTTGATGGGAAAATTCTGAAGTTGTCTGCCCCTTTTCTTGCAGAATCCCTTACATATGTTTATAATTTGTGCCTTGACAAATCCTACTTTCCCAACAAATTAAAGGAGGCGAAAGTAATCCCGCTATTTAAATCAGGTAGTTCTTCTGACCCCGCCAATTACAGACCAATCTCAATTCTTCTTGTTTTATCAAAACCACTTGAAAAACACATATTTACACACTTGACCACTCATTTGAAGAAATACGATCTTATACATTCCAACCAGTCAGGTTTTAGAGAAAATCATTCGTGCCACACAGCATTAACAAACCTTCTTGAAAGTTGGCTTAGTAGCATTAATAATAACCAACTCTGTGGTGTCCTATTCGTCGATTTTGCTAAAGCCTTCGACGTTATTAATCATGAATTACTATTAGGAAAATTAGTTGAATATAGAATGTCACCCCAAACCTTATGCCTGCTCTCCTCTTTCTTAGCCGGGCGAGAGCAGTCTGTCTGCGTTAATTCAACCGTATCCAGCAAAAGACCTGTGCTATACGGGGTTCCCCAGGGTTCTGTCCTTGGACCACTACTCTTTTCCCTGTATATTAATGATCTTCCTCTTAGTATTAATGATGACTGCGAACTCTTTGCTGACGATACGACCCTACACACTACTGGTAAAAAATTAGACAAAGTTTATTCATCGTTGCAGAACAGTGTAGATGATCTCATTCATTGGACGGAGTATAACCACATGAGTCTTCACCCTAAAAAGACCAAATACATGTTAATAACAACAAGACAAAAGAGACAAAACATACGAAACAATCCTCATTCCATAGTAATTGGTAACGACGCAATAGAGGAGGTTGGAGATCATAAAGTTTTGGGAGTAAATATCGATAATAATTTGTCTTGGGATCATCATGTTCGGTCGTTATGTAAAACAATGTCGAGAAAAATATATCAGTTAAATAGAATTAAACACTTTCTAGATCAGCACTCAAGGTTATTATACTTTAACGCATATATACAAACCATCACAGATTATTGTTCGACCATCTGGGACTCTGCCAGTGCTAATATTTCAAAACCATTGTATAGTTTACATAGGCGAGCGCTAAAACTAATTTTACTGAAACAATCCAGTCTTGTATTTGATGATTATAAGAAACTTAAGATTCTCCCATTAAAAGAAAGATTTAAATTAAATGAAGGCGTGCTCCTTCACGTCACAAAATACTTTCCGGCCGTGCACCACGAACTTTCGTTGCAAACTTTAAAGTCAAACCAAACCGAAAGTTTAACGTCCCAATTCCAAGGATAGATCTCTTCAAGTCAAGCTTAGCCTATTCTGGTAGCGTCCTGTGGAATTCTCTCCCGGAATCTGTGAGAGTCCCAATGAGTCTCAATACTGCTTTCAAAAAACACCTTTCATTGTATTTAATGTTAAATTACGAAAAATCACAGTGATGGAAGACTTCGTTTAGTTATATTTTCATTTGTCCAGAGCATCAGTGTTCATTATATCCACACACAAACACTCAAAGCTTTAATAACACATTTACTCATGCATGTGTATTCAGCATTGTTTTCACTACGTTACATTATATTTGTGTATAATATGTAATATGTAAATATTCATATGTTGTTGTTTTTCTCTACCTTTTTTTCTACGTGAATATCCGTGAAAATATGTGATTAGATTAGCGAGGGCTGATTGAAAAAAAGCTCGTTGTATTGCTTATGCCACAACCTTCGAAAAATAAAATTTGATTTGATTTGATCTCTCTCTCTCTCTCTCTCTCTCTCTATCTCACAATCTCTCTCTCTCTCACACTCTCTCTCTCTCTCTCTCTCTCTCTCTCTCTCTCTCTCTCTCTCTCTCTCTCTCTCTCTCTCTCTCTCTCTCTCTCTCTCTCTCTCTCTCTCTCTCTCTCTCTCTCTCTCTCTCTCATCTTGTCAAATATTGATTATGCATCCACTGTATGGGATTGTGCAAGTGCTAATGTTTTGAAACCTTTAGCCAGTCTTCACAGAAGAGCAGTTAAGCTTATTATGCTAAAAAATCACACTCCTTCAGAATCTGATTATAAAAATTTGCAAGTATTACCATTTCAAAAAAGATTAATGTATAATAAAGGTGTTATAATGCATAAAGTGATGTCAGGATATGCACCGGAGACATTACGTGATAATTTTATTTTGAACTATAACAGACTAAAAATCATAACACCGACTCCACGTATTGACCTTTTCAAATCAAGCCTTCTTTATTCAGGTGCGGTCCTATGAAAATCACTGCCTATTTTTCTTAAGCATAAAACAAACACAGACAGCTTCAAAAAAAATTATATGTCGCACATAATGCAACTAAACATGTGCTGAATGGTTCATCAATTCATTTAAAATGTATGTGCATGTTAAACAAAGTTATAATAATATGCAGATCTAAATTAAGTTATGTTAAAAATGGACACTTTTTATCATTGGAAATTGTACTTAAAATGCAGTATGACAATTTATTTTTAAATTTGTATCTGTATATACAGTTATAATGTATTAAGTTTGATGTGATAGTTCTTTAATTATATTGTTTTCTGTTCTTGTTGACCCTATATTAGGGCGAGGGCTGGATGTAAAAAAGCAATATTCTTGCTTATCTATTTCCCTCGATAATACAGATTTTGTCTTGTCTTGTCTTGTCTTGTCTTGTCTCTCTCTCTCTCTCTCTCTCTCTCTCTCTCTCTCTCTCTCTCTCTCTCTCTCTCTCTCTCTCTCTCTCTCTCTCTCTCTCTCTCTCTCTCTCTCTCTCTCTCAATTAATTTTGGAGTGCACATAATTACTACTTTCCTTATTTTACACACACACACACAAGGCTTGATTGACAATTACAAGAAAACATACTCAACACGTTTCAAACAAGAAATGTCAGAAAATGTTTCGTGTTTTTGTGTTTCCAGATGTATATATATTTAGCGTGTTGAGTATGTTTTCTTGTAACTGTCAATCAAGCCTTTTCAAAACCCAATCTTCTCAGAATTGCCAGATATTCTCATCCTTCGACCTGCATTGCTGAACTGGTGGCCGAGTTATTTTGCATCACTGAAATCCGGTAACGCTGCAAATATATAGCAATATCCTCTGTTCCGGCATCGGTCGATAAACATTAAACGTTGCATACTGGTCACGCCATCACGTAGGATAAAGTAGGATATGCGCCGAAATGGCTGCGATCTGCTGGCCGATGTGAATGCGTGATGTATTGTGTAAAAAAAATTCCATCTCACACGGCATAAATAAATCCCTGCGCCTTGAATATGTGCGCGATATAAATTGCATTAAAAAAAAAAAATTAAAAATCCCTGCGCTTAGAACTGTACCCACGGAATACGCGCGATATAAGCCTCATATTGATTGATTGATTGATCACGTGTTCCGCTTGGTTGATTTCATCATGGCGCCTCTTGCTGTTTCGCTAGTCGACCTGTTCCATCAAGCGATCATGACAGCAGTCGTATCAATTCCGGTGATGCCGGTTGGGCGGGCCCGAATTATCTGAGTCACTGAAGCATGCACTTGTGAAAAAAATATACGCAGCGCTTTTACTTCATCTTTGGACTTAGCTCTCTGTGAATTTGATCCCTTATTTGAACTCGTCGGGATCTTTGTCCTTTCTGACGCACAAGCGAGCAAAACGTGGTTTTTTCTTACGCTACATTTCTTCCCTTGCTTTTTTTTGTTTCGGAGCCCCCCACCCCACCCCCATCCCTTTTTCGGTCTGTTTCCTAATTTACAAACGATCAGTAGCCCTGAGTCGATACGAGCAATTTCCTGATCAACAACAAGATGACATGATTTGATTGTCAAAATATACGAAGAAAAACAAGCCTCTTAAGACAGAGATTTAATGTGCTTAAATGTTAATAACCACCAAAAAAAGGAATTACATCTTGTTTTGACACCGTACTTTTCCCGGTAACAGTTCCGATTTTAGAGAAAATTGCGTAATTTTCAAAAGCATACACCCACCTCCATCGCCAGAAATGCCTGTTTACAAAATAGGCTAAGTTTGCTCTGGATCGGTCTGCCACTATTATTGTGTCATTGTTTTCTTAGCAAATGCTACACCATTCCAATGCCTCGTTTTCGAGATAATGAAGAATTCTTAAGCTGTCTTAGTTTACTACTCTCCTTTGTTTGCCTTCTAAAGGAATGTTCAAAGACACACGTGTCGACATATCCACTTGAAATTCCACGCAGAAATGTTTTTTCAGAGACATGGCAAATAAAACATGGTTCTCTGCTTGCAATGCCATTCAACTTCTTCATTATTTTTGAGAATATCAAGACCTCTTCAACTAACGTGGCTTACTTCTTCGTTTTTATATTTAGTCAAGTTTTGACTAAATATTTTAACATCGAGGGGGAATCGAAACGAGGGTCGTGGTGTATGTGCGTGCGTGCGTGTGTGCGTGCGTGTGTGTGTGTGTGTGTGTAGAGCGATTCAGACTAAACTACTGGACCGATCTTTATGAAATTTGACATGAGAGTTCCTGGGTATGAAATCCCCGAACGTTTTTTTCATTTTTTTGATAAATGTCTTTGATGACGTCATATCCGGCTTTTCGTGAAAGTTGAGGCGGCACTGTCACGCCCTCATTTTTCAACCAAATTGGTTGAAATTTTGGTCAAGTAATCTTCGACGAAGCCCGGGGTTCGGTATTGCATTTCAGCTTGGTGGCTTAAAAATTAATTAATGACTTTGGTCATTAAAAATCGGAAAATTGTAAAAAAAAATAAAAATTTATAAAACGATCCAAATTTACGTTCATCTTATTCTCCATCATTTGCTGATTCCAAAAACATATAAATATGTTATATTCGGATTAAAAACAAGCTCTGAAAATTAAATATATAAAAATTATTATCAAATTTTTTTTTTCGAAATCAATTTAAAAACACTTTCATCTTATTCCTTGTCGGTTCCTGATTCCAAAAATATATAGATATGATATGTTTGGATTAAAAACACGCTCAGAAAGTTAAAACGAAGAGAGGTACAGAAAAGCGTGCTATCCTTCTTAGCGCAACGAATACCCCGCTCTTCTTGTCAATTCCACGGGCACTGCCTTTGCCACGGGCGGTGGAGTGACGATGCTACGAGTATACGGTCTTGCTGCGTTGCGTTGCGTTCAGTTTCATTCTGTGAGTTCGACAGCTACTTGACTAAATATTGTATTTTCGCCTTACGCGACTTGTTTGTTGTGTTCCTATAGTGTGTGAAAACACAGAACGTTGAGGCATCGCTATTTGGAAACCCGTGCAAGCTAATTCATTTGGTGCTGGTATGGACATTTTCTTTATGCCACCAGTGTCACAAGCGGCTTTAATAATTATTAGTATACTTTTATGCTGTGGTGTTAAAGGTATTGTTATGGAGCGCCTGTGTTCCTCTATTTCACCTGTCACAGGTAGACGCTGGTTAACTTCAAGTGTCTCGTGGAGCTCGTGCTCAGGTATTTCACGTGTATTTTACTTGTATTTTGTAAGGTGAACTCAGAGTTAATTTCGAGCTCGTAGACACTCCTTTTTATTCATTCGTTCTTTGCCTCTGGTCGAGGAAAGAAGGCTTGCGTTCCAAGCGAATCCGTTCTTCACTGAAAGTAGGGTTTGCTTACGTAGAGCAAACGCCGGAACCTGTTATCAACGGCAAGGGATATGTATGGCTACTTCATTGCAACGAGGATGTGGTCGTTTTCACCATGCCGAGGTCTTAAACTGACCTACTACTGAGGAGAGGTCTGCCTGCTCCACTTTCGACGACGGCACTGCTCGCCTGGCAAGGACTTGACGTCACCGATGGCTCCTGTCGCTTCGCACTACGGCCTCGTTAACTCCAAGTTCATGGACGATTTCGGATACGCATGCATGGTAACATTAGCCTAAGCCGTCCTAACAGCTAAAAGTGCAGGAAGCATAACGTCATTGTGAACTGAGCGAAAGTGAGAGGTGTGAAAGATGCTTTAAAAAGAAAATAATTATTCTTTGTTGTTATTGACTGTAATACTGTTTGATTTTGTTGTTGTCGTTGTCGATGTTATCGTAAGAAAGAGTTGTATGGTTAGTTAGTGAGTTATGTGTGTATTTATATTGATCTACGTATATTTGATTTTTTGTAAGAAACGTTCTTAATCTACTGTTCGTGTCAACTTGTGTTTTGTATTTGAAAGAGCAAGATTGTTATTGAGTCGTGGATGACAGACTGCGTGCGTGTGTTATGCATGTGTGCGTGACAACCAGAGAGAGCTTTCTGGCGTATTTTACTTCGTTCTTCATTACGTTCTTAGGTACAAAAGACAGAGTTTACGCTGGATCCGCTCGAACAATCCATGCATGCTATTTTCCTTCACAGACTTAGCGTTATTATGCAGATGTGTACCATTAGCAATTGCTGTAATAAGCTGGCCGGAAAACTCTGTTTTCTTTAAAAAGCATTTGTCTTCGCGATAAAAAAAATAAAAAAACTGGGGCATGAGAACAAAAATGATGAAAGAATCGATAAGCAATCTTTCTGCGTCTCTTTCCACATCCAGGTTTTGGTGTTTTTACCCCCAGGAGAGGACATAAAATTACCTTTACAATTGCTAATTTTCGTGCCTGGACGTGCACCTGGGTCCTGCATGGGCCCAGGCGGCCTTTGGATCCTGGCTAATTTTGAATGGGATTTTTCCTCAACTGTACTCATGCCTGCATACGGAATAATGTAAGGTGATGGATGGGACAGCCCATAGTGCCCAAGACATATGGGACCGTGGGCTCACTGGCTTGCATGATCGGATGACGTAAACCAAAATAAATCACACAAACACACACACACACACACACACACACACACACACACACACACACATACATACACACATACACACACACACATACACATACTAATACACACATACAGAGATTGACAAAGTCAGTAAACGAGCAAAGGCCTGGCTAACAAAGTCCACGCGCCTCTTAGCATGGAATATGGGTGTAATCAAATTGTCTTCAACACGGAAAAGTCAGCCTCGCGATGCTCGAGGCATCTGTTTGCACGAAATTCAATTTGCCCGGATATATACAGACAGCCAACTCTCACCCGGTCGTAAACTTTTCGGAACCATCTCTTGGCATTTCGTTTCAGCAGCAGCAATTAGCACGCATGGTTTAACTCAGAACACTTGAAAATAGCACTCAAGATTCCAGAGAAACAAAAACTGCAAAATATGTATTAAGTCAAATACAATCAAACTAGCCCTATACGATCACATTGATAACATTCATTTTAACATTACTTTGAACTCGTTCGTGAGTAGGTTCGCGCGAGTGCGCGCTCATGTCTGCAACCATTTGTTCTTCAGTTCATTTCTAGTCGGTCCGGGATCCGTTTGTGAGAGCAAAAGAAGGTGAGAGAAAGAAAGAGAAGACGAGAGAGAGAGAGAGAGAGAGAGAGAGAGAGAGAGAGAGAGAGAGAGAGAGAGAGAGAGAGAGAGAGAGAGAGTTTAATTGAATTGAATTGAATTGAATTGAATGAAATTGATTTGAACTTTATTTTATTTATTTGACGTGTGCAGGTAACCACTGAATAATAATAATAATAATAATAATAATAAAGATAGCTTATATAGCGCCGCTTCACAAATTTAACTATGCTCTTAGCGCTGTACATCGAGATATAACAATTTCAATAATATAAATACAAAGATGATATTATCATAATACACATTTACAAATATCACTCACGTGCATACATCCTCGTGCACACCGCGCGCATACACACTCCCACTCATTAGCAAGTGCTTCCATCCCCCTGCCACTGAGATGTTCATATACCCCCCTGGACAAGCTCACACCATGTCCGTCTCCTCTCTGTACATACACTCAGCAAGAAAAAGAAAGACTAAATGCAAATTTCATACACAACCCTATGGCTCAATCAAAGCTGAAGCAACTATACAAAAAAGACACGTTCAAACAACGAATCTAACTTCACCTCTAACAGTCTATAAAGATGGCAAGGACAATTTACAAGGATTCGCGAAAAAGGTGCGTTTTAAGGGAACTGCGGAAAGAGTCCTTAGAAGGAGAATGGCGAACGGAGGAAGGGAGAGAATTCCAGAAAATGGCAGCCGCAGAAGCAAACGAGCGATCTCCAAAAGAAGGCAAGCTTCGCTCGAGAGTTTCCAGTTTGCGACTGTCAGCGCGTGAGCGGAGGTTGTAGTCAGAGGGATTGTCATATGTGACGAGCAGTTCCTTGAGGTATTTAGGGCCATCTTCAAATTTGGCAGAGAAACAGATACAAGCAAGCTTGTATCTGATACGAGCGGACACGGGAAGCCAATGAAGGGAACGAAGAAGTGGTGTGACATGATCAAACTTCTTAGAACGATATATCAATTTGGCGGCAGAGTTTTGTACCTTTTGGAGTGACTCGACAAGTTTTTGATCACAGCCATAGAACAGGCTGTTGCAATAGTCTATTCTGGATAGAACTAGAGAACAGGCTAGAGTTTGAGCGGCTTGGGGGGTAAGATAGTGGCGGATAGAACTGATTTTCCTTAAGTTACTGTACGCAATTGTGCGGATGTTTTGGACGTGCTGGGAAAGGTTGAGGAAGTGGTCGAAGGTAACGCCAAGATTAGTCACAGAAGAGACAAAGTTGACGTCGCTATCGCCGACATGAATGCTAGAAGACAAAGAATTTTCAGGGAAAGATCTATACTGGGACCTGACAAGCATTGATTCAGTTTTCGAGTCGTTTAGCTGTAGTTTGTTAGCCGTCATCCACGCCTTTACAGCAACAACACAGTCTTCCATTTCACTCACAGTGGTATCAATTTGATCAATCTCACTGTCTTTGTACAACTGGTTGTCGTCGCGTGGTGATCGATAGGATACTGTTTGACGAGGTTAAAGAGGGGGTTCATGTACAAAACAAAAAGAACTGGACCCAACACGGATCCCTGAGGAACACCGAACTGAAGGACTGTGGATTCTGAACTGATGCCGTTTACCACGACTGTTTGAATCCTATCCGAGAGATAGGATTCAAACCAGGACAGTGCAGAACCTGTGATGCCAAAAGTTGCCTCAAGGCGGGCTGTCATAATTGAGTGGTCAATGGTGTCGAACGCAGCGGACAAATCGAGAAGCGTGAGAACAGACACTTTACCGTCATTGAGAGCCATCAGAAGGTCGTTCACAATTTTCAACAAAGCAGTTTCAGTGCTGTGGGCAGGTCTATAAGCCGATTGGAAGCTGCTGAGAAGATTGTTTGATGAGAGGTGGGCATTAAGTTGCAGCAAGACCAGTCTTTCCAAGATCTTTGAAAGAAACGACAAGTTCGAAACTGGTCTGTAGTTCTTTAAATCATTGCGGTCGAGGGATGATTTCTTTATCAGGGGTTTGACAAGAGCTTGTTTCATGACAGACGGGAAAGTGCCAGAGAGAATTGAACTATTCATGACGGAGGTAATGTGAGGTAACACTGTGTCCAAACATTCAATCAGCAAATGTGATGGAAAAACATCAAGATCACAAGTTTTTGTACCAGACTTCAAAATCACTTTCTTCACATCGGACTCAGTCACAGGTTCAAACTGACAGAGAGGTTTGCCGTGAAAACAGCATCCAGCATCAGATTGTTGGGAGGGGGGTGTTTTGTCAAGATTGTCTCGAATGGTCATTATTTTGTTCATGAAGTAGTTCAAGAATCTCTGTGGCAGTTCAATTGACGGAAAGATGGTGGGAAGTGGGGATGGGGTTTTGTTTCCAAGTAAGTTGTTAGTGATGCTGAATAGCTGTTTAGATGACAAACACTCTCTAATTTGTTCTGAGAAGTAGACATGGCATGCAATAACGTCATTCATCGGGCTTAAAGACCCAATGCCGCATTGAAATCAATGTATTTTTTTTAAAGAGAGAGACAGAGACGTTCCAAAATTCAGAGAGAGAGAGAGAGAGAAAAAGAGACACAGACACAGACAGACAGACAGACAGACAGACAGACAGACAGACAGACAGACAGACAGACAGACAGACAGACAGACAGACAGAGAGCGAGACAGAGAGGGAGAGAGAGAGAGAGGGAGAGGGAGAGGGAGAGAGAGAGAGAGAGAGAGAGAGAGAGAGAACAAATGTGTGTTCACTGAAACGAAGACTTGCCCCGTATTTGAACTCCCCACACACCAGCATTATGTGAACGCGAATCAATATGCAATGGTTTCTGCATTTCAAATCAAGTTGAATTTACATTCTCATTCTTCGTTTATTGACACGGCATTGGGCCTTTAAGCCCGATGAATGACGTCATCGCATGCCATGTCTACACTACTCACAAAAAGTTAAGGATCACTATGAAAAAACAGGTGCTGAATAAAATCAGTTCGCTACTGTTATTTATTTCTCAGTCAAACCAAATTGTTATGAATTCTTATTCAGCTGTAAGTGGGCGATGTTGTGTTAGTGGGAACATTGCATGAGATTCTCTACTACTGAGCTTGGTAGCAAAAGAAAAAGCGAAAACTTGCAAAAAAGGACCTTGTTTTGGACCGTTCAGCCCGAACACATAGGACAAACCACATGGAAAAACCATTATGCACGTGCAAGCACTGCTGTTTATGTGTGAGATGCTGTCACTTGCTTGGCTTTTTGAGAAGACATACCACCAGTATTAGGCATTATCTGACAATGCCTCCACGACGAAAATTGAACGAGTTTGAGAGGGGACGAGCTGTTGCATGGTTCCAAGATGTGTCCTCAAGCGAGAAGTGGCCAGGCGACTTTACGTGTCCATCTCGGTCATTGTCAGACTGATTCAACGTTTCACAGCCACTGGGAGGGTCCAGGAAAGACGCAGACCTGGGCGACCAAAGAAGAAAACTCCACGTGAAGATCGTCTCATTGAACGACTAGCCTTGCAAACAAGAACAGCCTCTTCCAGCATTATTCGAAGGCAGCTGAGGGTGGCTACTAACACTAACATCAGCCAGCAGACCATACGGGATCGCCTTCATGGGTTTAACCTCCGTTCTCGTCGCCCAGCTGTACGGCCACGCTTAACTCCAGCCCATAAGGCAGCACGCCGCGCCTTCTGAAGACATCACGTGAGGTGGACACGTCAGCAATGGTCCCAGGTCCTGTTCAGTGTGATGAATCACGCTTCACCCTGAACCACAACGACGACCGGCTGAGGGTCTGGAGACGCCAAGGGGAACGCTACATTGTCGCCACTGTCCAAGAAAAGGTGGCCTTTGGTGGAGGTTCTGTAATGGTCTGGGGGGCTTCAGCCTTCACCACAGAACACCCTTGTTTTATGGACAGGGTAACCTGACTGGCCTCCGATACCGGGATGAGATCCTTCGACCGCTGGCTGTGCCTACACTGCAGCAGATGGGACCGCAGGCTGTCTACCAGGATGACAACACTCGCCCCCACAGGGCAAGGGTGGTCAACGACGTCCTGCAGCAGTCTGGAGTCAACAGAATGGAATGGCCAGCATGCAGTCCCGATCTCAATCCGATTGAGAACGTCTGGGATGAGTTGGATCGCCAAGTGAGGAGCAACCACCCCCCTCCCAGGGATGTCCAGCACCTCTACCAGATGCTGCAGGCTGAGTGGCAGGCGCTTCCACAGAGGATCTTCACCACCCTGGTCAACTCTATGAGGACTCGCTGCGTCGAGTGCCAGAACAGCCAGGGCGATTACACGCATTACTGAACTTTTGGGAGCATCTGAATGCCATGTCTTGTGATTTCAACGACTTTGTGAAATTAAATTTCGATACGTACACACTTTGATAAAATGTACAGACCAAACGATTGCTCGAAATTGAAGGAAATGTTGTATCGTTATCACTAAAGTATTGAACTAAACGTTTGCCAAATACGAACGCATTGGCTTTCTTATTTGGAAAGTTATGAATGTGTGTGCAAGTGATCCTTAACTTTTTGTGATTAGCTTATATTCGGTGGCTACCTGCACGTCGCACACATCAATATTCTTTATTTGCTCGATGGATCAATCATTCAAAAATGCACGTTACTGTTCGGCTGATAAGTTGTTCGTTAGTGTGTTATCCCCGTCAACCCTCCGTCCCCGACACCCAAACTTATCACCACAATTTCATTTAAAGTGATAATCACAGCACTGCAAAACCACTCACGTCAGAAGCAATATTTTACTATAATACCTCAATGGAAAATTCACGTCAGAAATCGATGGATATTCACCCGTCCGTGAAGACGAGGGTTCGGTAAAGACCAATGAGTCACTTTCTGCATGTCATCACCGTTATGATGTGACATCAGCGAGAGATTACAGGCAAACGGGTCTGTCGGTTAGGTTAATTCAAACAAAAGGTGCCTGGCAAATCCACCAAACACACTCAAGCAGAAATTCCGCTGCAATTTAACTTAAAGCAGAAACCCCGTTGCCAAGTGTTTGTGTCTGTGTGTCGGTGTGCCTACGCGCGATAATGCGTGCGCGCGTGCGTACTCTCATGCGTCCGTGCGTGCATCTCTATGTGTACAGGAAACAAATTCGGATTGCCGACAGACGCAGTGTGCTTCCTCCACTTTCTGCTGCATGTAGGTTTTCACGTGGTGGTGAATCAGTGGAACATAATCTGAACTCCTTGATTATCGTGACTAAGGCTTTTTTCCGACAGTGCTCACAGGACCGTGACTGTTTGATAACAATGGCCTGTTACAATTGCCTTTCCTAATACCAAGATAATCGTTTCTGGGCTTGCATGTAGACTATGACCGGATGATCGTTGTTCGAGCTGCATACAAGAAAGGAAGAATGTTTATGCAGCGAAAAGGAGCAGTTCGCAAAAGGACAAATTACAGACACATACTGCCAAGCCCCCACCTGATGGAAAGTAAATGGCTTTGACATAGTGTTTACATGAAAGAAGCTACAGTCAAGCTGAAATGAAACCTGCTCAAGATCAACCCAGCCTGACGTTCAGAGGACTACAGTCTGATACCACTTTACTTTTGTTGGCTACGTGAGCAAAACAAATACAATCCAACGAGCTGAAAAACAACAATCACAACATCATTTTCCAAAGCGGAAGCACTGTACGGAACAATGAAGTTAAAAGTAAAGTCAGCTGCTCTTGATGGTGCCAGTGCAGAGCCAAAGAGAATGAAAGATGTGCGTTCATTTCAATGCCTCGTGCGCTCTCAGGTGCCAAGAGACTGGTTCCGTGTAACTCACATTTACTCTTGTTGTATATATAAAAGGCACCCTCCTTTCTGTGTAAACAGTTCTGCCCAGATCTTGCCATGCTACTACGTGGGATACGACCATCCTGCCACTTGATCACATGCCAAAATTCCTTGCTTGCTGATGTGAGTTGGACTTTTTTATGAATTATTTTCGTTAAAACAAGTTGCCACTATAAGTGACTCGTATTAAATGGATTCATAATAATATTCCCACTGTACACAGAGAGCACACAGGCTCTCAATTTTGGGTATGTGACCAAGTGGAGGGGTGTTCTTATCCCACGTAAAAGCTTGGCCGGATCTGGGATGTTGAGCCTAACTTTCTGCACAGGAAGGAATGTGCCTTCAAGGGCTCTTACTGCCCTCTGTGTCGTAAATAATGTAATGCCAGGGGGGGGGGGGTGGAGACATCAGCCAGACTACGGTCTAAATCGTATTCCCTTCCATCTAACATCCCTAAATTGTTCAATTCCTCAAGTACAGTGCCATACAAACGGCAATCACAAGAACTTATGCCGACCAAAGGGGGCCGTTGCGTGATTTATCTGCTGTTCGTAATGGTTAATTAGACCTTCCCAATGGACACTTTGACTGCCACGAAATATGGCTGATTTGGAGCAGTCATCACTAGAACACCTTTTGTCTGCAACCTTTGCGGTTGGAGTAAATGGTTTTAGAAGCCTTGAACATTGTTCAGACATTTAAGATGAAGATTGAATGACTGGCATCCAAGAGATACTGCTCGTGTTGAACTGCTAATCAGTATACATTTCTGGGTGAAAATATAGTCCTCATACATTTGTCGTAGTCTTGACATTTCAGGTGTAACGTTTGTGAAAACTTAACTGATAGCGATATGCTTTTACGAATACAACATATGGATTTCTTTCTTTCTTTATTTGGTGTTTAACGTCGTTTTCAACCATTCAAGGTTATATCGCGACGGAACATATGGATGGTTGATTAGAATTGGTCGTATATCACATGGGGTCCATTCCAAGGGCAAACACTACGTATAGTTGGTAAGCTTTGTATAAACATGTAAACAACTCGAGAAGTGATCGTATAACAACAAGAAATTCCTCCGAGGTAGGAAAAACACCCCCGTCCTTACCATTCTCACTGCCACCAACTGAGAAGGTTATTTCCCTTTGACCATTAATATGTCCCTCTATAAGTCCTTGTAGAATCTTAATCCACCAATAACTCCCTAACCGTGTGTTTGACTGGTCCCCATTTTTGTAAGGACCGTCTCAGGAATGTATAGAACCTGTTCACCAAGTTTGGTGACGATCGGTCCGTTCATTCTTGAGATCTATATGCGAACACAAACAAACAAACAAACACATCGACCGAATCCTATACACACCCCCATACCGGGGGTGTAAATATGTGCTCAAGCACGAAAAACCATGCATCAACACACCGGTGACACTGTGACGGTTCCCCTACGCTTTGTGTTCGGTGCCCTGACCCTTTGTGTTCGGTTCCCACTCGGTTCCCACACGCCAAAATTCGCGGACAAAACATCCATTTATGGTAGTATTACGCAATGTTGCTCTCTGAGAATGGTCTTGTTAGATCTGTGAGTGTTTACACTACATGCCTAGGTGCTGTTGGATTGAAGGTTTTTGATATTTTAGCCGTTATTAGGTAGAATGCCTTCCACTTTACTGCAAAACTGCATAATTCGTAGCATCGGCAAGAAATATCCTACCAAAAAATGCCTGCTTGGAACTGTCGTTGGTCCAGCAAAAAGTTCAACATGTCTGTAGCAGACAGCCCAAGTTTCAAGATTGTAGGGCCATCCAAACAGCCGTAATAATAAAAACAACAAAAGTAGTCAGTGAAATTGGCTGTGTTCGGTCCCCACACACTTTTGTGACGTAGGCGTGACGGTTCCCATAATTCATTGTGTCGGTCCCCACTTTCTGTGTCGGACCCCACTTTCGACCTAATTTCTCTGTGACGGACCCCACAACCAGCCTATTTTGTGTCGGTCCCCACACCTTCTTGGATTTATGACTTGCCGGTTACTTGTATCATTGTATTCATTGAATCTAATTGTCTCGGAGTTATTTTTCAGCAAAAAAAAACCGGCAAGGCAGCACCTTTTGTGATACCAAGTAAGTCAGATGACATCAGTATGTGTGTGTATGTGTGTGTGAGAGAGAGAGAGAGAGAGAGAGAGAGAGAGAGAGAGAGAGAGAGAGAGAGAGAGAGAGAGAGAGAGACTAACTTTATTAGTTTATGCCACAAATAATATATAACATTATTTATCTCTGGGACGGTTCCCAGTATACCAGCAAATTATGTGTTGATCCACCCACACCTTCTTGAACTGGCCTTCCCAATATCTACTCTTAGTCTTAAGGCCTTGGAGATATGCAATTTGGCACATTTTTAAAATAAAAGATCCACCTGTCGTATGTGAGATTCAGTTTTCAGAGCAAAATGCTGCCCAGGGACTTCTAGTGGTGATTGAAAAAAAAAAAAAGAGTACTTGCCTGTGTCAAGTATGTGTCTTTATCCACGCTTGTTGTAAGAGGCAACTTTTCCCAGCTCCTTGTGTTCATGACTGCTTTCTCTTAAAATTAATTACTTTATGACAGTCAGAATACAATGGAACAAGGCTGCATAAACCCTGACAGCCTACGACAACGGCCCGACTAAGGCTCAACACCGCGCTAATAAATTCAGCATTGGGCCAATGTTGGGCCATGATTGCTCCGTTTTCGTAGGCTATCAGGGTCAAAGATACATATTGGTAAACTAGTAAAATACATGTTCAGCATCATCAGCAATACCACAAAAGGATTAAAACAAGAAATTCCTCCGATAGGAACTACACCCCCGTCAAAGGGAAATAACCTTCTCAGTTGGTGGCAGTGAGAATGGTTATTTCCCTTTGACCAACGGGGGTGTCCGTCTATACCAGGCCTTGTATAATTTTAATCCACCAATAACTCCCTAACCGTGTGTTTGACTGGTCCCAATTTTTGTAAGGACCGTCTCAGGAATGTATAGAACCTGTTCACCAAGTTTGGTGACGATCGGTCCGTTCATTCTTGAGATCTACTTGCGAACACAAACACATCGAGTGAAACCTATACACACCCCTATACCGGGGGTGTAAAAATCCTATTAGCTGTATGTCAGCGGCACAATGCAACCAGAACCAGCGTTTATGTGGAGTGATCGGGTGCTGGTCACTACCGCGAGCGTCACTACCGCGAGTACCACTACCGCGTCTCACACTAAAGTTGTGTTTCCGTACCCGCGATAGCGTTTTTCCAGCGGTGCGACGAAAATCAAGCACATAGAAAATGACCAGGAGTGTTTCCACACGCGCGACGCGTTAGCGGCGCGACAAGCGGCAAGCGACGCGATTTTTTTGAAAGGGTCCTGGAGCGATTTTTTCGCGTTGTCGCGCGGCAACGCGGGAGTTTACAGATTTTACCGCATGTTTAAAACGCAAGTACGGAAACACGTCACGCGTTTGCGCTTTTTCTTTTGTCGCTGCCGCTGTCGCGGGTACGGAAACAGAACTTACCGCGAGTACGACACTACCGCGAGTACGACACTACCGCGAGTATAACACTACCGCGTGTCACACTACCGCGAGTATAACATTACCGCGTGTCATTTTATGACTTCCATGGCTGAAGGCAAAGGTTGAAATGTTTCCTTGAAATATAAAACAAAAAGGCCTGGTCTGTTCTCTGAACACTAATTCAATGTTTGTCATGCTAACCAAGAACTCAAAACGATCAGAACACACTATCAGAATACATATAGAATGGGTTGCTTCCAATCAAAGCCGTTAGAACACAAACTCACAAGAAGTAAGTTTGCATGCGTTCTCTCTACGGTTATGGTACTCGCGGTTGTGGTACGCGCGGTATAGTGTGACACGCGGCAGTGTTATACTCGCGGTAGTGTCGTACTCGCGGTAGTGTGACACGCGGTAGTGTTACACGCGGTAGTGTCGTACTCGCCGTAGTGTGACACGCGGTAGTGACGCTCGCGGTAGTGTCGCATAACCGGAGTGATCTGGAAAGGTGTCAATCTCTCTCTCTCTCTCTCTCTCTCTCTCTCTCTCTCTCTCTCTCTCTCTCTCTCTCTCTCTCTCTCTCTCTCTCTTTCTCTCTCTCTCTATCTCTCTCTCTCTCTCTCTCACTCTCTCTCTCACTCAATCTCTCTCTCTCACACATACACACACACACACACACACACACACACACACACACACACACACACACACACACACACATACTGATGTCATCAGACTTACTTGGTGTCACAAAAGGTGCTGCCTTGCCGGTTTTTGCTGAAAAATAACTCCGAGACAATTAGATTCAATGAATACAATGATACAAGTAACCGGCAAGTCATAAATCCAAGAAGGTGTGGGGACCGACACAAAATAGGCTGGTTGTGGGGTCCGTCACAGAGAAATTAGGTCGAAAGTGGGGTCCGACACAGAAAGTGGGGACCGACACAATGAATTATGGGAACCGTCACGCCTACGTCACAAAAGTGTGTGGGGACCGAACACAGCCAATTTCACTGACTACTTTTGTTGTTTTTATTATTACGGCTGTTTGGATGGCCCTACAATCTTGAAACTTGGGCTGTCTGCTACAGACATGTTGAACTTTTTGCTGGACCAACGACAGTTCCAAGCAGGCATTTTTTGGTAGGATATTTCTTGCCGATGCTACGAATTATGCAGTTTTGCAGTAAAGTGGAAGGCATTCTACCTAATAACGGCTAAAATATCAAAAACCTTCAATCCAACAGCACCTAGGCATGTAGTGTAAACACTCACAGATCTAACAAGACCATTCTCAGAGAGCAACATTGCGTAATACTACCATAAATGGATGTTTTGTCCGAGAATTTTGGCGTGTGGGAACCGAGTGGGAACCGAACACAAAGGGTCAGGGCACCGAACACAAAGCGTAGGGGAACCGTCACAGTGTCACCGGTGTGATCAAGGAGTTTCCTTTTCGAGAACTACGGAGAGTATTGCAACTTGAAAGAGCTTAACAAATACTGTACGACGATTGAGGAAACATCCCAGAGCTAACAGAAAGTAGTTACAAAGTTGGGCATATGTAATGTCACAGAGTGACATGGAAGAAATAGTGAGCATTATCTATGACTAAATATACCAATGTTAATTATCATGCTTAAATTATTGAAGTCACAGTTTCGAATACAAACATGCGGCGAATTATTTTTAAACTAGCTCGAGAAAGAGAGTCTGAAGGAAAACCGATGCATGTTTGTAACAAGCGTGTAGTCATATTGGATCATAATTGCGTTAGTGGTCCCAAATTATGCACAATCATTTGAATGGGTTGGAAAGACTGAACATAAAGTATGTTAGTCTGCTTTCCTACTCGTCAACAGCCTGTCAATGATTTAATGAGCTGCATACATATGGATGCAATCTCAAGTATTACCTTTGCATACTCAATACCAACTCGCCAGCAAATGATTTTTGCGAGGAGGTTATGTAAAGGGATAGCGTATAAACTTGTGTTATATTTTAGCCGGCTGTAGGGGTCATTAAGCATGCAAAGAGACTTTGAAACGTGACCTTATGTGTGTTAAAATGGATTGTCTATGTTATGTTTTACTAGTTTCAACCCAAATTGTTAGTACATGTAACCAAGTGGTTTACGCGAGATAAATAGCCATTCAAACGAACTGTGTCATTTAATGCTATTAAATGCTATTGCAAGTGTGTTCGATAAGGTTAGAGCTTCTTTTTTCATGACACGATTTAAATCGTTCTGTAAACCATTTGAGACGGACTGGAGCTTTAATCAGTCGAATTGGTTGAACACCCAACCCACGCCGTCAGACTACCACGCTCACGCAACACGCCAACCTCTCGCACATCATAAATCATAGCTTACGCATAACGCAATTTGCTCGGTTAGCCGGCCAAGTAATCAGCGGTGCGAACAGCAGTTGTGTTCATTATGTAATTGCCTTGATCGCCAAACCGCCCTGTCCCCAGGCGCCCGTTGCACCATGGGAGATCGATCAGGTGATTTGTACAACCAATCAGCGCACCGCGTTGACACAAGCGGTGGTCGGGTTGTTAGTGTGAACACCGCTGTGTGAAGTAGCAACAAAAAAACAAAAAAACCACTCACACACGACACAGATTCATGACACTCCGAGACAGGTATGCTGGAACGCGTAGTTAAGTGTGGAGCGGAGACTTGAAAAGTGAGGAAGAAGACACGGGCTGGATGTCAATCACAGAAAAAGATCGACCGGAAAAAACACAGACTCTTAGTAGATTCTGAAAAATAATGAGGTCGAAAGATTGTTAGATCAAATTAAATGAGACATTTCTGTCAGGATGACCCACACGGAGGCAGATGGACAGACAGAAACACATACACATAGAGGGTCTAGTCAGGATAACGCGGATGAAAGACTCAGATACTATGAAATAAAATGAGACATTTCGTTCAAGATGACAGCGGCCCAGAAAGAAATCCCGTTTTGCTTTGAAGCTGAAAGTGCACACTCAGTGTATCAAAGACACATTTTGTGTGTGCAAATGTTTGGTGTTTTGACTACAGTCATATACATTCATTCTTCCATGAGGACCGTCTCAGCCTTTTCTTACACATGTCGACGTCTACTCTATGAAGTGGACTTTAATTTCCTTCAAAAGAGACGTCCTTTCATCTGAATAAAAAAAATGAGTCGTCTATTTGTCCGCAAAGAAAAAAGTTCGACGGATCTGCCATCTTCTTCTTCTTCTTCAGCGTTCCAGAATTGTCTGCCATCATTACGACAAAGATTTCGGCGATATCAAACTGCCCTGAAATGCCAAAGGACACCCTGACTGTCTTGTAACGAACAAGGCATGGCTATTTTTCGACAGTTTGTTGGTTGGTTGTTGTTTTTAACGTCCCTTCAACCGATATGGTTTTGCCAGGACAGATGCAAGTTTGATTCCTTTCTCAGTTCTCACGACAGTCTCTCACGCATACAATTGTCTGTTTCGAAAAGGGTGGGAGATGTGCAAAGATAACCCGGTCGTGCAACGACCAAGACATTAATGTATTGGGCTTCGACATTCGAAACAAAATGTTTGCGTGTCTAAAACACACATAGAGCCGTCGCCAATCGTCGGCAACAACAACTTTAGCTTTGTTATACACAAAACTGTGATGTATGTTAAGGTCCATACGGACATTTCTTTGCAAATCATACCCGAGACAAAGCTTGTACGTGTACTCCCAGGAGAAAAAAAGTACAGACGGTTATTGCCTTTTGGGGAGAGATTCAAAGCATTTCGTTGACAACTCACTTAAGCTTTTCCAAATGGCGATTTGAGTTCACGCAATAAAACATAAGGGGTTTTCATAGACGAAAGAAATCCAGCGTAAACGTGGCGTGATGTTTCACCATCGTTCATCCATTTCGTTCATTGTCTATTCAGCAGCCGGCCACTATTTGCATTGTGTCAGATGTATTGTACATGATTTACGGATGTAACAGTGTCAGATAACTCATTTATTCATTATCGTATCTGTCCATTGTGTACCTATTACGTTTTTCACCTCAAATAAGTTTCAGACACAGTATACCTCCCACACTTCTTTCTCAGTGATTTTGATTGATCTAAGCTGTCTTGCATAACGCACTTCATATACGTTCATTTTTCCCGCTCAACTCAACGACAATCTTACTTTTCGCCCTCTGTGTTCAGTAACGACCTTGCTTCTTATCCGTTGTTTTATCAGCGCGGACGCTGATTAGAAATACAGTAAAACCTGAGTCTAGCGGACCCTTATTGTAACGGCCACCTGCTACATACGGACAGTTTATCGTGGCACGAACACGATTTCAACAATAACTAACCTTTAACGGGCGGACACCTGCCACTTACGGACGCGGACACGATTTTTCGGACCGTAGGAAGTGTAAACACTGTCACAAACGGACACAACGTACATAAAAACGCAACTTCGAAAACTCGACTGTTATGCAGACAGTGCTCGGCAGCCGTAGCCGTAGCACAAATGGTTGTTGATTGGTTGTCCTGTCCCTTTTCTGACCAATCAGTGGCTTGTTTAGATGGAGACCCACTTTCGCTCACTCACTTTCGCTTCGCTCAATTTCGCTTTTCCGCATTGTGGATACAGTCACAACCAAAAGCAACAGTAGACTACTGTGTTTGAAAATGGAATCTCCAGCAGGAAAAAGAAAAGCGTTGACTTTAGAGCAGCGTGTCGCTGCCTTGAAAAAACTAGATAGCGGCCAATCATGCCGAGATGTGGCGAAGGAGATGGGATGTGGTAAAACACAGATCGCGAGGATCAAATCGGAAAAAGAAGACGTGATGATCTCTCTCTCTTTGTAAGCAATCGTTCGAAGGAAACAATAGTTAACACAGCTAAATTTTTGTTCCATGCATTTATGCTGAGACTAGAAAAACTGAATGAAACAAGAGCTGACCCAATTTGGTCGAGACACACTGCGGAATTTCCCGTTGAATGACTGATGAAGAGTCAGCTATTTTTAGCTTTGTGACGTCCGACTTGCGTAAGTTTGAATGCACAGTGTGTGTAGGGAACGGGGTAGGTGGGGGGGATGTTGTTGTTGTTGTTGTTGTTTGTTGTTTGCTACGTACATGTATCATTTGTTTACTCACATTTTCAGTGAGTCTCATGTTCAATCCAATAAATACATACTACAGGACTGACAAAAAGTGTCTTGTTCATTTTACGTGCTCTTTGTAAAATATTGCCCCGGCCCCTCCACCTGTGAAGAAGGGACACCTGTCTAATAGGGACACTATTACCATTCCCCAAGGGTGTCCGTTAGAGACAGGTTTTACTGTACGCTGATTGGACTCGGCGAATTATACTGTCTTATGCTCGTCAAAATATCCGACCCTATCGCCACGCTGACAACACGATAG
The DNA here is from genome assembly GCF_037325665.1 of Littorina saxatilis. NCBI lineage: Eukaryota > Metazoa > Mollusca > Gastropoda > Littorinimorpha > Littorinidae > Littorina > Littorina saxatilis. The sequence goes on from NC_090246.1 coordinate 75,923,384, forward strand.
CTATTATTATCTTTTGTTTTCAAGATGGTCGAAGCAGTTTCTTGGAGTAAGTAACCTCTTACATCAGTGGAAAATGTTCTTGTAAGATTGCTGCAGGCAAAACCAGGCTGACCCAATGACACAGTTGTCAGACGAATTCTCCAACGCGTTGTAAAACTGACAGAAAAACAAAAAGGCGACGAGGAATCTTTACCAAGGGACCAGTCGGCACAGAGTAGAAAAGATCTCTAACCGTCTTGGTGGTCATCTCAGCAAGATGGTCCTTTCCCAGGAGAAGTAAACGTTTTACCTTTACCTCACTTGTTATCTGGTACAAAAGACAAGAAGACGTTTCTGGCAGTGACAATAAGTGTCATCGTATGCACATATTGATTGGTGTTAGTTGTAGGCTATGTGTCGGTCTGTCGGTCTGTTTTCCCACTAACTCGACAACCTGTGTTACAGGGACACATACTAAAGTCGTTGAGTGCATATCATGCCTCAATAGGTCAAATGAACTCAAGTTGTTGGGTCCTTATGTTTGTTAATTTGTTTTATTTGGGTAGGACGAGGAGGAGGGGGGGGGTGAGGAAACACAATTCTTACTCCTCGGTCCTTGGGTGCATAATGCATCTGCCTGCTTTTCAAAAGGGTTCACTTCTCATGCAGATACTTTGCAAAAGTTTATTGCAGATGATGCAAGCAGTATAAAACTTCCGAATGAATGTTTGAAGAGGGTTCTTCTAAGGCGACATAACGTTCAATTAGGCGCAAAAACAAACAAGACTGCTAGGTGATTGGAACGTTTAGTTTATGATAAAATCTTCTTCTTCTGCGTTCGTGGGCTGAAACTCCCACGTACACTTGTGTTTTTTGCACGAGTGGAATTTTACGTGTATAACCGTTTTTTACCCCGCCATTTAGGCAGCCATACGCCGTTTTCGGAGGAAGCATGCTGGGTATTTTCGTGTTTCTATAACCCACCGAACTCTGACATGGATTACAGGATCTTTTTCGTGCGCACTTGGTCTTGTGCTTGCGTGTACTCACGGGGGTGTTCGGACACCGAGGAGAGTCTGCACACAAAGTTGACTCTGAGAAATAAATCTCTCGCCGAACGTGGGGACGAACTCACGCTGGCAGCGGCCAACTGGATACAAATCCAGCGCGCTACCGACTGAGCTACATCCCCGCCCTATGATAAAATAAAACGGTACATTCATTGTACTTCAACCCAGTGGTCTTGTAAGTGCACAGACATACACACTCTTATCATACAGATAATCAACTTGAACTTATTTCAACATTTTCCGAGAAACTCGCTGGCAGGACTCTATAAATGCTATAATCATTTTCACTTTTAGTCTGGTAAGAAACCGAAAGTCTCCCTGAAATAACTGGTACGGCATGGTTTTTACCAAGCGAAGGAAATCTCATCAGCGTGTTTCCAGCAACAAGGCGGGTGAAACAAACATAGATAATCATTGTCAATTAATCATGGTCGGCCCTACCGGATGCCACTCCCCATAATTAATACTCCTGTCCGTTCCCATACCCCGCGCCCAAACTCACTGCTTCCTCTGTGGACAGTGAACGCATCATGTAAGGCCAAGAAAAAATGTCAATGTTTCCGAATCCGGAAGCAACCCTATTCTTTCCATTCAATTCTAGAACTTTTTTTACCCTAGATTTTTCTTTTGAAATTGTCAAACTCGATTTTGCAAAACTTAGAAGAAAAAATCCTCTACTCCGCAACCTAAAGGACACAAAATTTTAAAAAAGCCACATGCGCCCGTGTGAATATTTTTTTAAACTTCAATAACAATTAAAAACAAGAAATTCCTTCGAGGTAGGAAAAACACCCCCGTTGGTCAAAGGGAAATAACCATTCTCACTGCCACCAACTGAGAAGGTTATTTCCCTTTGACCATTAATATGTCACTCTTAATCTTAATCTACCAATAACTCCCTAACCGTGTGTTTGACTGGTCCCAATTTTTGTAAGGACCGTCTCAGGAATGTATAGAACCTGTTCACCAAGTTTGGTGACGATCGGTCCGTTCATTCTTGAGATCTATATGCGAACACAAACACACAAACACACAAACACACAAACACATCGACCGAAACCTATACACACCCCTATACCGGGGGTGTAATAAACTGACCCACCGACCCTGGTTTATATTACTTGTCATCGAAAACAAACATTTTATCTATTTGTTCGCCTGAAACACACACACTCTATGACACAACCGCCCAGGCTCCGACACACAGAGACATGACAAACTAGCAATTAGGCGGATGGCGGACCCTGACTCTAGAGACCAATCAATCAAAAGATAGGAACCGGTCAATATACTGCATGAGCGTCAGCGTTTTGCGTGGTCATATGACGGCTTACCAGTGCCAAAACTTCATAATTGTAATTTTCCCTTGATAATTACCATTTTCACGTGTTTATTAACTTTCACCTGTTAATTACTAATTTTTAGTTTTGGCTCACTTCCTGACGGATTGTTAGTGCCAAAACTAAAAATTAGTAATTTTCCCGTGAAAATGAGTAACTAACAGGTGAAAACAGTAACTGACAGCGTTAATTAGTAATTATCACGTGATAATGGGTAACCCCAGGTTTTGGCACTAATAAGTCGTCATATGGTCACGGCTTTGGTGGTCACTTGTGTCCGCCGGTCATCCAGAATAGCAGAATCTGTCACAATGCATTTCCTCCCTGTCCGTAGGGCATGCGAGGAGAGGGAGAAGAGTGGTTATGCGGGATTTCTCTAACCAGAGAAAAGAAGAATGGCGGTGACAATATTAACGCGGTGATGTTAGAACATCACGGATAGGGATACATTTTATGACTGTGGCATGACTTGTTTGTATGCTTATTTACTCGTCTTTTTATTTCCCTTTTATTTTTTAACTCCTAAAAACTATTTGGATGAGCTTTTTGGTCGTTGGATTTTCTGGAAATAAAAATGTGTTTTGCGTCAATACGCAAGATCGTGTTTTGGGGGAAAAAAAACTAAAGTTTTCAATTTTAAAAAAAGTTTTCAATTTAAAAAAAGTTGTCAATTCTAAATAAGTTTTTAATAAGCATTTGGAGATATTTGTTTTGACATGGAAATGTGTTTTCTCGCAATGGAAATGTGTTAATGTTAATACGCAAGATCGAGTTCTAACAAAACTGATTTCAATAAACGAGAAATACCAGATCAGGACATGTTCATTGACGGATGTTAATTGAGGATAACTTTGGTTCCTAATCCCAATGATAACGTGTTCTAATATTAATTTTTAAAACTATAACTTTCTTCGTGAAGTTGCAATTCATTGCATTGACAGAGAAAATTCGAATATGTTCGAACAGTGTGATCTGGCACACCATGTTAAAGCCATATGTACTCGATGACTATACACGCTAATTGCTTTACCAACAGCTGGAGACATGCTAAATTAAGTTCCCTGCAAAATATTGTGGTCTAGGACCCCTTCAATGTTGAGATATGTTAATTTTCATTTTGATCTGGATCGTCCTATTTATAGATTTGCCAACAGAGGTAGCGTTGACGCAAGGGAAATAAATCCGCGTCTTTGTTTACATCCAAAGTTTTTGAGACTCTAAAACAAGCTGTAATGCACATGTATATGGTCCGCGCATGGCGACATATCGTCATTACATGGTCTTATGGTGCGTTTGACATCGATTATGGGCAAACTACACTTTGTAAACACGGGAGCGCGTACATATGCCTTTAAGAAGTCGTTAAATCAATCAGCCTACTTGTAATGACCGTACAAGGTCACCGTGGTAAGGTCGCGAGTACTCCACGCCGTCGGGTAAGCCGAAGAGTTCATCTCCTTAAAGCTTGTCCTGTCGCAAGGCACTATATACTGTACATTGTACATTGTACACTGTACTCTTGCAATAACTTCGCGAAAGTAGGTACAGTAGGATACCGCTGCAATTTCGTGGGACCTTACAGTGGCACATGACATTAACAAGTCGCGTGAAGCGATATCAAAACAATTAGTCAATCTGAAACTAAAAGACCAACACTGAAAACCTGCAGTAAGTCATCAACGGGACTAGTAAGTCTTACGTTGCTAGTCGAAACGCGAATCCCGAGACGGGTCACAGTGGTCTCCGCGAAACATGCGAAAATAGGGACAAATTTGCATACATCGATTTACTTTCATTTTGAGCACATTCTATGAGTAAACATGACATATCTGTTGTACATATTATTTTCAGGGGGGGGCAGGAAATGATAAAGAATACAATGCAAATATTCTTCATTTTTCATCAGAATTATAATGAAAAGAGTGAAGGAAAAGAACAGAAAAGCAGACTGACATGCAAGCAGGCAGCAAAGCTGGAAGGCAGACGCACACACACACACACACACTCACACACACTCACCGCACACACACACACACACACACTCACACACACACTCACACACACTCACCGCACACACACACACACACACACACACACTCACACACACACTCACACACACACACACACACACACACACACACACACACACACACACACACCGCACACACGCACACACACACACACACACTCACACACACACACACACACACACACGCACAAACGCACACACACACACGCACACCGCACACACACACACACACACACACACACACACGAACGCACACACATGCGCGCGCACACACACACACACACACACACTCACACACACACACACACATGCACACACAGATACATATATTCAAACGCACGCGCAGACTTGCAGGGTTCGAGGAAAAAACCCAGCAAAGTAAACCTTCCAATTAATCAAGGTCTGTTTTTGTAACCTGAGTAACTATGATTGAACCGTTTGATGAAGTCATCAATCAATGAGTGTTCTAGTTGCCAAGATAAGCGACAACAGCGCTTTAAAGTGGAGAATCTTGTGAAACAACCTCAACATCCAGCAATGCCCGCTCCAATTCAAGTTTTCCTCGAAGCTTGCATACTTCAAACCCGAATGGAAACAATTAGCATGTGTCGAAGCTTTCACAGTGTGTGTTTTATTCACATGTACGCCATACGACAGACCCGGTGAATGTCCTTTCAGTTGTTACTGTTAGTTATCAATGCTTCTGACCATGTTTGTAACAGAAGAGAAGCAGACGACATTATGTCGTCCAATTAATTATCATGCATAGCGAGAGATTCAAAATAACGTGATTAAAACTGAACCATAATTGTGACAATGCCGCCATGGGAGAATGTTGGTAGCGACATTAATTTGTGACTGAGTTTTCTTCGGTTCAGCCACAAGCGAACACACTAATATGTCGGCTCAGAGATGTTTATGAAGAAGTTGAATTTGTGACTGCTTTCAGGCACCTTATTCGACTTCTTAAACATCTTCTGGTTGGGTTTTCTTGTATGGTCTGGGTTTTTTGCTTTCTTTTTACATTTAATCAAGTTTTGACTAAATGTTTTAACATAGAGGGGGAATCGAGACGAGGGTCGTGGTGTGTGTGTGTGTGTGTGTGTGTGTGTGTGTGTGTGTGTTGTGTGTGTGTGTGTGTGTGTGTGTGTGTGTGTGTGTGTGTGTGTGTGTGTGTGTGTGTGTGTGTGTGTGTGTGTGTGTGTGTGTCTGTATGTGCGTGTGTGTGTAGAGCGATTCAGACTAAACCACTGGACCGATCTTTATGAAATTTTACATGAGAGTTCCTAGGAATGATATCCCCGGATATTTTTTTCATTTTTTCGAGAAATGTCTTTTATGACGTCATATCCGGCTTTTTGTAAAAGTTGAGGCGGCACTGTCACACCTTCATTTTTCAATCAAATTGATTGAAATTTTGGCCAAGCAATTTTCGACAAATGCCGGACTTCGGTATTGCATTTCAGCTTGGTGGCTTAAAAATTAAAGAATGACTTTGGTCATTAAAAATCTGAAAATTGTAATTAAAATTATTTTTTTATAAAACGATCCAAAATTACTTTTATTTTATTCTTTATCATGTTGTGATTCCAAAAACATATAAATATGTTAGATTCGGATTAAAAACAAGCTCTGAAAATTCAAAATATAAAAATTATTATTAAAATTAAATTTCCGAAATCGTTTTAAAAAACAATTTCATCTTATTCTTTGTCGGTTCCTGATTCCAAAAACATATAGATCTGATATGTTTGGATTAAAAACACGCTCAGAAAGTTAAAACGAAGAGAGGTACAGTAAAGCGTGCTATGCAGCGCAGCGCAACCGCTACCGCTTTAAACAGGCTCGTCACTTTCACTGCCTTTTGCACTAGCGGCGGACTACGGTCATTGTGAAAAAATGCAGTGCGTTCAGTTTCATTCTGTGAGTTCCACAGCTTGAGTAAATGTAGTAATTTCGCCTTACGCGACTTGTTTGTATGTCTTTTTGTCTGTCTGTCTGTCTCTCTGTCTCTCTGTCTTTCTTTCTTTTTACATTTAGTCAAGTTTTGACTAAATGTTTTAACATAGAGGGGGAATCGAGACGAGGGTCGTGGTGTATGTGCGTGTGTGTGTCTGTGTGTCTGTGTGTGTGTAGAGCGATTCAGACTAAACTACTGGACCGATCTTTATGAAATTTGACATGAGAGTTCCTGGGTATGAAATCCCCAAACATTTTTTTTCCTTTTTTTGATAAATGTCTTTGATGACGTCATATCCGGCTTTTCGTGAAAGTTGAGGCGGCACTGTCACGCCCTCATTTTTCAACCAAATTGGTTGAAGTTTTGGTCGGGTAATCTTCGACAAAGCTCGGACTTCGGTATTGCATTACAGCTTGGTGGCTTAAAAATTAATTAATGACTTTGGTCATTAAAAATCTGAAAATTGTAAAAAAAAATAAAAATTTATAAAACGATCCAAATTTACGTTTTTCTTATTCTCCATCATTTGCTGATTCCAAAAACATATAAATATGTTATATTCGGATTAAAAACAAGCTCTGAAAATTAAATATATAAAAATTATTATCAAAATTAAATTGTCGAAATCAATTTAAAAACACTTTCATCTTATTCCTTGTCGGTTCCTGATTCCAAAAACATATAGATATGATATGTTTGGATTAAAAACACGCTCAGAAAGTTAAAACAAAGAGAGGTACAGAAAAGCGTGCTATCCTTCTTAGCGCAACTACTACCCCGCTCTTCTTGTCAATTTCACTGCCTTTGCCATGAGCGGTGGACTGACGATGCTACGAGTATACGGTCTTGCTGAAAAATGGCATTGCGTTCAGTTTCATTCTGTGAGTTCGACAGCTACTTGACTAAATATTGTATTTTCGCCTTACGCGACTTGTTACATTTAGTCAAGTTTTGACTAAATGTTTTAACATAGAGGGGGAATCGAGACGAGGGTCGTGGTGTATGTGTGTGTGTGTGCGTGTGTGTGTGTCTGTCTGTCTGTCTGTGCGTGTGTGTGTGTGTGTGTGTGTGTGTGTGTGTGTGTGTGTGTGTGTGTGTGTGTGTGTGTGTGTGTGTGTGTGTGTGTGTGTGCGTGCGTGTGTGTGTGTGTGTGTGTGTGTAGAGCGATTCAGACTAAACTACTGTACCGATCTTTCTGAAATTTGACATGAGAGTTCCTGGGAATGATATCCCCGGATATTTTTCTTTTTTGTGATAAATGTCTTTTATGACGTCATATCCGGCTTTTTGTAAAAGTTGAGGCGGCACTGTCACACCCTCATTTTTCAATCAAATTGATTGAAATTTTGGCCAAGCAATCTTCGACAAAGGCCGAACTTCGGTATTGCATTTCAGTTTGGTGGCTTAAAAATTAATTAATGACTTTGGTCATTAAAAATCTGAAAATTGTAAAAAAAAACATTTTTTTATAAAACGATCCAAATTTACGTTCATTTTATTCTTCATCATTTTCTGATTCCAAAAACATATAAATATGTTAGATTCGGATTAAAAACAAGCTCTGAAAATTAAAAAATTAAAAATTATGATCAAAATTAAATTTCCAAAATCGTTTCAAAAAACTATTTCATCTTATTCCTTGTCGGTTCCTGATTCCAAAAACATATAGATATAATATGTTTGGATTAAAAACACGCTCAGAAAGTTAAAACGAAGAGAGGTACAGTAAAGCGTGCTATGAAGCACAGCGCAGCCGCTACCGCGCCAAACAGGCTCGTCACTTTCACTGCCTTTTGCACTAGCGGCAGACTACGTTCAGTTTCATTTTGTGAGTTCCACAGCTTGACTAAATGTAGTAATTTCGCCTTACGCGACTTGTTTCATTGTGCGTTCCGAAAAGCAAAACAAATCAAAGAAAGTCACAAATACTGTCCACAAGAACAAGAGCAATGAATGATAACGAATCAGAAGATAGGTTACTCGACAAGTAAAAGAAACAAGTCGCGTAAGGCGAAATTATAACATTTAGTCAAGCTGTCGAACTAACAGAATGAAACTGAACTCACTGCATTTTTACAGCAAGAGCGTATACTCGTAGCATCGTCAGTCCACCGCTCGATGCACAGGCAGTGAAATTGACAAGAGCGGGGTAGTAGTTGCGCTGAGAAGGATAGCACGCTTTTCTTTATCTCTATTCTTTTTAACTTTCTGAGCGTGTTTTTAATCCAAACATATCACATCTATATGTTTTTGGAATCAGGAACCCACAAGGAATAAGATGAAATTGTTTTTAAATCGATTTCGGAAATTTTATTTTAATAATAATTTTTATATTTTTAATTTTCAGAGCTTGTTTTTAATCCGAATATAACATATTTATATGTTTTTGGAATCAGAAAATGATGAAGAATAAGATAAACGTAAATTTGGATCGTTTTAAAAACAATTTTTTTTTTTTTACAATTTTCAGATTTTTAATGACCAAAGTTATTAATTAATTTTTAAGCCACAAGCTGAAATGCAATACCGAAGTCCGGCCTTTGTCGAAGATTGCTGGGCCAAAATTGCAATCAATTTGATTGAAAAATGAGGGTGTGACAGTGCCGCCTCAACTTTTACAAAAAGCCGGATATGACGTCATCAAATGTATTTATCGAAAAAAAAAGAAAAAAACCTCCGGGGATGTCATTCCCAGAAACTCTCATGTAAAATTTCATAAAGATCGGTCCAGTAGTTTAGTCTGAATCGCTCTACACACACACACAGACAGACAGACAGACAGACACACACACACACACACACACACACACACACACACACATACACCACGACCCTCGTCTCGATTCCCCCCTCTACGTTAAAACGTTTAGTCAAAACTTGACTAAATGTAAAAAAAGAGATAAGACCGAATTGTTAATTTTTTTCTTGTAGGGGAAAGTCGCTAAACCTGGAACAGTTAAGGAGAAACAGCCGTACCAGACCAAAAAAAGGGATATTGCAAAGCATTCTTTATATTGTCACATACTAGACTCTATCAGTAAATAAACGAACCACAAAAAATAAAATAAAAGTCACGCAACTCATCAGACTGATCATAATAAAAATGTCTGCATTTGTTCCAGGTTGGACGCATGGGTGTGTAAAGTGGAACACTGTGTTGTCAAACTCGGAACAGATACAAACACCCCCTGACTCTCTTTCTAGCTCTGTCTGTGTCTCACGCACACACATATACACCCACACACTCTCATTCACACACAAACAAGCACACTTTACCACACACACAAGATAAATAAATACGTCATAACATTTTGATTAAGCCAACTTATGTAAATGTCTTTTTTTCAACATCATATTTTGATTTTTTACCAAGGAAATAACAAATCGGATAACAATTTAAGCCTTAAATGTAAAACAAAAAGATAAATAAGGGCTAGGTCTAAAAAGGACTGAAAAACAAAACCTTTAAAAAAAAAAAGGAAAACATAGGCAAAGAACCGATTTCGCAGACAATGTCCTTTGTCTTCTACTGTCAGCGCAGTCATCGTGTGATTACTGTGTGCACTTCTGGCACTATAACATATCCTCAGGGGAGTTGGTGCCACACATGAAGCAGTACCACGAAATTTCGCAGCTTCATTTGTACCCCTCTTCTGTTGACAAATAGATATAAAAGGGCTACCTGCCCAATTGACCAAATGTAAAAATCATTACGCATAAAATCTCAAAGCAAATAACTAAGAACAGATTTAAGAACTGATTTTGCAGACACACAAAAATTGCTAAGTACAGATTTCGAAGTCCTTTTGTCCGCTGCTGTCAGCGCAGTCCTCGTGTGCCCACCTCTGGCACTGTATCATGTTCTCAGGGGAGTTGGTGCCACACATGAAGCAGTACCAAGTGCTTTCCCCCGGGATAGAACGCATCGTCGAGAATGTTCTCCTTTTTTTCCCTCTGATCAGAAGATATTCCCCTCTTGTTTCTCTGAGCAGAAGATTTTGTAGCTTCATTCTTTCCTCTTTTCTGTTGACCTGCACGCCTTTTTGCAAGTGAAATCTCCAGCTTTTTCTTGTAAGGAGAAGATTGTTTTTTTTGTGATGATCTCTTCGACGAGCTTGTGGTTGTGCGTTGCAGGACATCAGCAGCAGGTAAGCTTATATTTGCTGCTGACACCAAGCAATCATAATGACCAGAATCTCCATGGACAGTGTACAAAACAACGATGGGGGTGACGTTGGCAAATTTATTTCAGCTTCAAGAATGCCGTATTGATTAGTTCTTGTTCTATCTCTGGTGTTAACGTATAAGGTCTTCCTGTGAACTTTACTTCTTCTTTTGCAAATTTGTTTGTTTCCTTCTAAATGACTTTTAAGAGGTGTGACAGTAATACCATATGCTCTTGATGCGCAACGCAAACCCATATCTCCGTTTTTCACTGCCGACAAAGCGCAGCCCATTTCTTCTGGTAACCACCGCCGTTCGGGTCTCATAATACTGTCAAACAAATTAATCAATCATTCAATAAAACTTATAGAAAGAAAAAACACAACAAAACTGAAAAGATAATTGAATACGTGAATAAAACAGCCGTGTTCTGTTTATTGTTTGATGAGGGTAAGATGGAACAGAATGCGGCAAAGCTGGAACACTGTTCCATGTTTGCCTCTCTTATGTGTTCCATCATTGCCGCATGGCACCTGCATGGATTTCGCGTTTTTCTGTTGGATACACGTGACGTTTCAAATTATTTTTTTTCCGTTCAAGTTATTGCAAATCTTTGAAAGTTTATCACAGCAATCAACATTTTACGTGAACGTATGTAGATAAAGAGTAATAATACGAATTGTAGACGGTAGAAATAAGAAGAAGAAGGAAGAAAAGTTTAAAAAACGTACCATTTTTTTTGTTTTGCCGCGGTAGTCATTTATTTTGCTGGAATAATATCAAGGAATGTCACTGGACATTTCTGCAAAACAATTGTTCATGAATTGTTCTCCGTTGATCGCATATTGAGGTGTTCCAAGTTGGCCGACTGTTCCGGGATTGGCGACTTTCCCTTACTGTTCTTCATAAATGTATTAGAATATTATATCAAGTCGTTTAGAGTTAGCTTTAAGACTTCCACGAGATAACGAGCATGCAGCTCATCGCACAACATCAAAACTGAATTAGACTTTGGCAGAAAGCTTGATATATTACTACTCTACATAATTACAATGCCACACCCAACTGCTTTATGACAATAATCGTGGGCAAACTATTCCCTACTTTAATTTACGCCGTCGAATGTTTCGCCTATTTTTTGGGACTGTCATGATCCAGATGTGGAGATTATTCGTTTATCATGTGTCGCACGTGTTGCTCCCCCCTCGCGTGCAATAGATTGGTTTAATTTCATTTGTTCGGTAGATAAGAAAGTAATTTTTCCAGGGGGGAAAACGATTTTCTAACGCTCAGGACCCACTAGCCCGACCCATGCAGACAAAGCTTCACAACATCCCTCAGAAAAAAAGCATTGACTGCTTATTGAACAGAAACCAAGCAGCGTTTTATTGCACATAACATTGATTGTGTGCTTGCAATGTGATAATTGTAGGCTTATACTAGTGATTACTGTGTGTGATACATGAAATGTGATATGAATGCTGTTTTTATATGTTATACTCTTACTTTCTCCCAAGCGCAAGACAAATTCTTCTGTGAAAATTGAAGCCAATAAAATTTGAGTTTGAGTTTGAGTTTGAGTTTGAGCCTTTTTTACATTTAGTCAAGTTTTGACTAAATGTTTTAACATTGAGAGGGAATCGAGACGAGGGTCGTGGTGTAAGTGTGTGTGTGTGTGTGTGTGTGTGTGTGTGTGTGTGTGTGTGTGTGTGTGTGTGTGTGTGTGTCTGTCTGTCTGTCTGTCTGTCTGTCTGTCTGTCTGTCTGTCTGTCTGTCTGTCTGTGCGTGTATGTGTGTAGAGCGATTCAGACTAAACTACTGGACCGATCTTTATGAAATTTTACATAAGAGTTCCTGGGTATGATATCCCCAGATGTTTTTATTTTTATTTTTCGATAAATGTCTTTTATGACGTCATATCCGGCTTTTTGTAAAAGTTGAAACTGCACTGTCACACCTTCATTTTTCAATCAAATTGATTGAAATTTTGGCCAAGCAATCTTCGACGAAGGCCGAACTGCGGTATTGCATTTCAGCATGGGGGCTTAAAAATAATGAATGACTTTGGTCATTACAAATCTGAAAATTGTCATTAAATTTAATTTTTTTTTAAATGATACTTTTATTTTATTCTTTATCATGTTCTGATTCCAAAAACATATAAATATGTTAGATTCGGATTAAAAACAAGCTCTGAAAAATAAAAATATAAAAATTATGATTAAAATTAAATTTCCGAAATCGTTTTAAAAACAATTTCATCTTATTTCTTGTCGGTTCCTGATTCCAAAAACCTATAGATATGATATGTTTGGATTAAAAACACGCTCAGAAAGTTAAAACGAAGAGAGGTACAGTAAAGCGTGCTATGCAGCACATTGCAACCGCTACCGCGCTAAAGAGGCTCGTAACTTTCACTGCCTTTTGCACTAGCGGCGGACTCCGGTCATTGTGAACAAATGCAGTGCGTTCAGTTTCGTTCTGTGAGTTCCACAGCTTGACTAAATGTAGTAATTTCGCCTTGCGCGACTTGTTCTCTCATTTTTTTTGCCGTGATGGTACAGGCATTTTTTGTAAGCAGTAATTGCAGTCTAATAAAGCTTGCAATTTGCATGCAGACTATGTAACACTGTTTCTCAATTTTATTCTTTATCATGTTCTGATTCCAAAAATATGTTAGATTCGGATTAAAAACAAGCTCTGAAAATTAAAAATATAAAAATTATGATTAAAATTAAATTTCCGAAATCGTTTTAAAAATAATTTCATCTTATTCCTTGTCGGTTCCTGATTCCAAAAACATATAGATATGATATGTTTGGATTAAAAACACGCTCAGAAAGTTAAAACGAAAAGAGATACATTAAAGCGTGCTATGCAGCACAGTGCAACCGCTACCGCGCTAAACAGGCTCGTCGCTTTCACTGCCTTTTGTACTAGCGGCGGACTGCGGTCATTTTGAAAAAATGCAGTGCGTTCAGTTTCATTCTGTGAGTTCCACAGCTTGACTAAATGTAGTAATTTCGCCTTACGCGACTTGTTCTCTCATTGTTTTTGCCGTGATGGTACAGGCATTTTTTTGTAAGCAGTAATTGCAGTCTAATAAAGCTTGCAATTTGCATGCAGACTATGTAACACTGTTTCTCAAAGACACACACGACCTGCAACAAGTTGTATTGTTAGTAAAACAGTTTTCATATAAACTTGGCCAACAAATTATTGCAACAATTTTCGCACGCTCAGAAAAGCGTAAACCACAATCCATTTTAATTGAACTTTATATCTCTCTCTGTCTCCCTCTCTCTCTCTCTCTCTCTCTCTCTCTCTCTCTCTCTCTCTCTCTCTCTCTCTCTCTCTCTCTCTCTCTCTCTCTCTCTCTCTCTCTCTCTCTCTCTCTCTCTCTCTCTCTCTCTCTCTCTCTCTCTCTCTCTCTCTTTCACTCGTTCTTTCTAACACACACAATACAAAAAATAACGCATAAACGCACACAAACACACACACACACACACACACACACACACACACACGCACACACACACACACGCGCACACACACACACACGCACACTACTGCGCGCCCGCCGCACACTCTTACAATCATCAAATCACCAAAGCGTGTATCGCACGGATCACGGTGCTCCGGCTAAAAATAACCACAGCCAAGCACAGGCCTAGAACTGTTAGTCTCTCCTGCGGCTGTACACGGTACCATTGACGGTGATAGATATTTTTTCTTGCGTGTTCCCATCTCCAGCAAATGTAAACCAGCAATCAGATCTGCCTGAAACTTTGGCACCAATTGCCTTAACCATCTTTTGATTATCATGCAAAGTCACGATTTGTTGTCCTTAAACCCTGAATTAATAAGAATATTTGTTTAGATCTTTCGGAAAAGCTACGTAATACGACACGCTTAGTATACATGTTCACACACATTCTGGTCAGCCTATTGGTCATAACATTTCAAAGCAATTCATTGAGAACTTGAGCAGAAATGGCTCTCTCAGTGGAGGACCCCCTCAAAAATGGCCGCAAAACGTGCCTTTTTTGGCCTCTGAAACGGTTGACACCTACCGCCTTTGACAAAAGGCTACACAAATACTAAAGACGTAAGGTGCATGAAACAAAATGCTCTGAACAGGAAATTGAATGGCCTTTCCAATGGTAGTCAGAAGTGTTTGGTAAGTGCACATTCTGATTTTTTGCAGATTTTAAAATACGGGGCATTGGTTTTTGTCAGGTCGATTTTAGGGGTGACCTTGTTTGACAGGCTGCCACGGGATGCCTATACAAAGTACCACCAATCGAACAAATGATATGAACAGTAGACATAATTACCTTTTCCAGCATATAAAGTTCAATTAAAATGGATTGTGGTTTAACGCTTTTCTGAACGTGCGAAAATTGTTGCAATAATTTTTTGGCCAAGTTTATTTCAAATTTAAATTTGAATTATAATAACCGAAGCAATGTGGTTGGGATCCATGAAGAACAGCCCAGAACAATGTTGTAATATAAAATGGACAAAACAGTTAAAGATATTGGGTATTATATTTAGGAATGATATTGTTGCTTCTGACATTGAAGAAAACTGGTCAAAACGTGTTGATAGAATTGAAAGAATTGTTGGAATGTGGTCAAGAAGAAATTTAAGTATTAGCGGTACATTGTGCATAATTAAAACATGTTTTGATATCCCAGTTTGTTTACGTTTTTCAGGAACTCTCTGCTCCGACAAAAATGCTTGACAGACTGAACACTATCCTCTTTAAATTTCTGTGGAAACGTAAGTATTCAAACACTAAAACATTTGAGGTTAAACGAACAGTTTTGTGTGACAAAATAGAAATGGGCGGTATTGACATGATAAATATGCATGATATGCAGACATCCTTTTTGTTATGCTGGGCAGCTACGTTACAGCAAACAGATTTTCAAAATTGGAAATTATTTCCAAGACATTATTATGACGCTCTTGGAAGTCGTCTGTGTTGTTTTAAATCAACTGCCACACCGAGACAGTTTGTAGGCCTGATTAGAATAAAAATCGAAACTTTGGCAACATGTTTTAAAAAAATGGATTGAGAATAGACATTTGTTTTTTTGTAGAAAAATAACGATTTATTGTTTTTAAAAAGAATGTTTTGTGTTTTCAAAATTGGATTAAAGCTGATGTGAATGGTGTACGTGATACAGTCAAACACGCTTAAGCCGAACTCGCCCGGGGGATGAAAAATCGTTTCGCTTATCCGAGTTTGTGCATATCCGAGTTCGGATAAGCCAAACCTTTGCCGAGAAATTACCCTGCCGTTCGGCTTAAGCGAGTTTTTTTCAGGATAAATTGTAAAATCACTTGGAGTGTTTCTCTCTCTCTCTCTCTCTCTCTCTCTCTCTCTCTCTCTCTCTCTCTCTCTCTCTCTCTCTCTCTCTCTCTCTCTCTCTCTCTCTCTCTCTCTCTCTCTCTCTCTGTCTGCGTGGTGTGTGTGTGTGTGTGTGTGTGTGTGTGTGTGTGTGTGTGTGTGTGTGTGTGTGTGTGTGTGTGTGTGTGTGTGTGTGTGTGTGTGTTTAAATGAATACTCAAAAACAGGTGACGTGTTCGTTTCCGTAGGATAATTATTGCCGTGACGAAATATGTTTATCTTCCTGACGTGGTTTTCAAGCAAAAATTAAAAAAATGTCTCAGCGACAATGTTTAGAGTTTGGCTTATCTGTCAAAATCACGTTTGAGATATCCGTGTTTGAGTTAGCTATTTTTTGACAGAGTTTGGCTTATCCGAATTAGAAATAGTCTTACAAAGAGGGGGGTCTGGCGGGGAATTGGTTTTGGTTTCAGATATCCGAGTTTTTTGCTTAAAGCGTGGTTCGTTTAGGCGAGTGCGGCTGTATATGGATAGACGATAATATTGTCCCGTAAGAACAGATTTGTACCACTGTTGGTTATTACGGAACGCGGATCGTATCAACTGATGCATCAAATTGATGCATCCAAAAGCAAGATTTGATGCATCATTTTCACAATTTGATTCATCATTTTCACAAAAGGATGCATCATTTTCAAAAAGGATGCATCATTTTCAAAAACTGATGCATCCGATACGAAAATGATGCATCCGATACGAAAATGATGCATCAGTTTTGATGCATCATTTTGATGCATCATTTTGATGCATCACTTTCGGTTTTGTATGCATGCGAAAGATCATTCATTTCCGGTCTTTCCGTAAGAAATGCCTGAGCACAGAAAAACTTGAAATGACATTTTGACGAATATAAACAGATGCCGTCGGCACCTCCTTCTCCTTCGTTTCTCGCCTCCAGCCGTCTTTGCTCGACTGTTTGAACCACAGCTTCTTCCAAACCGTCAATTACACTTGCCATGATTTCGAAAAAATTCCTGCTGGTAGTGGGATTGGGAATGGCGCGTACAAAAGAGGCTTAGAAATAGTTCGTTTCGCTTCGTATTCCGGTTCAAATTTTGCTTTTTGCTCGGCACTTTCCGGGAAAACCCGAAAATTCTGATGCATCAAAACGATGCATCAAATTCGTGGTTTTGGATGCATCAATTTCCTGCATCAGTTGATACGATCCGCATTCCGTACGCGAGCGACGAATCTGGGCCTTGTCTCCACACAAGAACGGCCTGTTACGAAAAAGCAAACGACCTGTCTCCCTATCACCCTGACGGCTTTCTTAGCAACATAATGGGGGATCTGCCCGCAAAAAGGAACGTAATAGTCATTGATTTCTGTCACTGTCGGCGTGCCTATGCCGAGACAAAAGGCAGATAGATCAAAGGCGGACAAAACAACAGCGTACAGAAGGACCTAAATGGTTGCAGGTGAAGGCCATCTTCCGAAACAATGATAATATATTTGTATTGATAAGATTTGGGATACTTTGAACAAAGAGTAAAAACCTTTGTCACCATTTTCACGAGTTTTCATTTACAAGCACCTGGAAAATAAATCTCATGTTCCCCGGGCAATAAATCCCCGGTTACCATAGTTGCAGGAAGCAGGTTATACATGGATAATCAAAAGCAAACCCAATAGAAACGCTCGGGGATTCTTCGGCTCTTTTCATTGGTGTTTCCCCAGACCTAAACAGACGACACGACACTGCTTAGCAAAGTTCCAAAAACGAACTGGCAATCTGGCAAAAGTAAACAAAAAACAAAACTACTTCATGAAAGGTCATACATTCATCAAAAACAAATGAAACCTAGCGATATGTGTTGTCTTCTTACGAAGTCATGGAGTGCGTGTATCTGTGTTTCGATACACAGACGTTCGGAAAAACACGAACGTCAAGTTCAAGTAAAACAACCCCTGACACACAAATTTTGACCCGTGCACAAAACGTTGTATCGATAAACGAAGCGCAAATAAGAAACAATAATAAAAGCAAAGAAAATAGCAACAAGATATGCAAACATCTAACAAAGCCGAGCAAGTAGAATGACAGGTCTAATGAAAAACAAAGAGGTACTGAGTCGGAAACAAGATCGCGTTTCTTTCCTTCGCTGCACAACGCAAATCTTCTGTGACCTTTGACCAAACGTAGTTTCCACATTCGATCACTCAGCTTAATATTTACAACAGAAAGCCGAAAGGGTGGAATACCGAGATGAACCTACAGAACTGTGCATCCTCAAACCTGACATATTCATCCCAACATGATGAACTCAAAAACACAGAAAGTTGCTTTCACACGCCAGCATTGATTGCCAGTGGTTATCAAACCGGGACTTGTGTGGTTATCAGCACAGAACCCGTGTTTCAAAGCATGCCTCCCTGGGTTGATTGTGCACTTATTTTCTCACTACCAAAATGATGACAAAAACGATGTTTCGTGGTTTGTTGACAGACCAGCTTTTTTGTCGGTCCTCGGGGGGCATATCGACTTTTGTTTCAAGACGATATGCTCTCCCTCGGACCGACAAAAAAGCTGGTCTGTCAACAACCCATCAAACATCTTATAATATCCGGCTGATTGCAAAACACGATGTGTGTAGTTGTGTGTGTGGTTGTGTGGGGGTGTGGGTGTGTGTGTGGGTGTGTGTGCGTGTATGTGTGTGTGTGTGTTTGGGTGTGTGTGTGTGTGTGTGTCAGTGTGTGCGCGCGCTCGTGTGTGTGTGTGTGTGTGTGTGTGTGTGTGTGTGTGTGTGTATTTCTGTCTGTCTGTCTGTCTGTCCGTCTGTCTGTCTGTCTGTCCGTCCGTCCGATTGTCTGTCTGTCTGTCTGTCTGCGGGGAGAGGATTGTTCAACTTGTCTTCTTGGGTTTACAGAACATGATCACTGGCTAATTATGTTAGTTTGCAAAAGGGAGATCACATTGGACGATATCGCTTTAACCTTGCCGTGAGGATTGCAGTGAACGTCATCACGGACAAGGCATTGTAACTATTGTTCCAGTGCAAAAAAGCCAGCAGTTCCGCTTGCTGACACTGTGGCCAACACAAATCTCGTTTGCATAGGCGCCGCATGTCAGCATGCATGGTGCCAGACTTTCAGAATGTGTTAATGTATTGTGTGTGAGTGGGGGGGGGGGGGGGGCGGGGGGGGGGGGGGGGGGAGGCGTGTGTGTGTGTGTGTGTGTGTGTGTTTGTGCGTGTGTGTGTGTGTGTGTGTGCGTGTGTATATATATGTGTGTGTGTGTGTGTGTGTGTGTGTGTGTGTGTATGTGTGTGTGTGTGTTTTTGAGAGTGTGTGTGTGTACTCATTTAATCGATTTGGTTGGTTGTTTGGTTGGTTGGTTGGTTGGTTGGTTGGTTGGTTGGTTGGTTGGTTGGTTGGTTGGTTGGTTGGTTGGTTGGTTGGTTGGTTGTTTGGTTGGTTGGTTGGTTGGTTGGTTGGTTGTGTTTTGCTTGCTATGCTGTTCGTTAGTTTGTTCGTTAGTTCGCTCGTTCGTGAGCGCTTTCGTTTGATTCTTACATTTTTTCCAATTTTGAGAGGGTTTTTTATTTTATTTTTTTTATATATCAGGTGCCTGTGTCGCTTTGCATTAAATATGCATGCCTCGTCGGCAGCCATATTTCGAAAACTGACACATATTCAGACATTATACAGAATGACAAACAACGTGGTAGTGTTGTTACTGGCCCAGGGGACACATTAGCATCCACCACACAAAGACGGTTCCAGCACTTTCAGTCATCCTTTAATGTTTATTTGAACTTGACAGCTTTTTCTAGAGTGTCTTTCAGAAAGTCGTTAGCCGGTTTATGTTCTATTTAGAAAGGGACATAAAAGTTGTACTCTGGAGAGGCGGTAAAAGATTTACCATGGCTGAGAAGGGAGCGTAATGATTTAAACCAATGTATGTCCAGTCATGTGCATTAACTTTCAGTGATTCCTACCTCAGTTTGTTTTCATTCCTGTGGCACTGCAACTCATCAGCTTAACTGTTTTTGATTAATTTCGTTGATTCTTTGTTGAAAGGGATACTATTGAACTGACAGTTTGGGGGGAGTATCTGGCGAATTTGTCGTGAATCTGGAGACTCTGGGGAATCCCCTGTACCTTAATCTCGACACACACACGGCACGATTTGCTCGCAAACGCACCGCAAGTATGGTAATTAATGAAATCAATCTGAGTGAATGCACGTCAAAACAAAAAAGTGTTCGAGAAGCGCCGTCTGGCGGCAAGACGAAGCGCCCTCTCTGACGCGGCCCCCTAGTAACAAGCATCACAATATACAAACAAGGGAAGTAACTCAGTTGAAGTACCCCAACGATCATCACAAAGAGGGCTCTTTCTTTGCCTATTCGACGACATTAAATTTAGCCTTTAAAACATTCCCTTTTGCAAAATGGAGGCAATCCTCCTGCGCTGTATTACTATTTGTAACGCAGAATCATATTGTAAAACTCTGCAAACGTTGGGGTTAGGTCTGGGCGCCTTTTTCCTCAAATAGTATTCCTTTAAATGTGTGTCAGTGGGCTTGAGTAGATGTCTTTGCAAAATTTAGAAAAATGCTTGGAGAACTCTGAGCAATTAGTATTAATTATTCTGTAATGGCATCGTGGAAAATAATGGCAGCAGCCAGAAAAGAAACAAAAATGGTTTTAAAGTGGTGCGATTCCCTTCTTCATTCTTCGAGACAAATTTTCTGTGATTTGCTAGACGTCCTAAATAAATTCTGAACGACGATACTGCTTGAAACATTAACCAACATACAAAACATATTCGCATGCAAATCATGTTGCTGGGGACAGAACGATAAATACTGCTTGGAAACAATGTGTTTGTTTGTTTGTTTTTGCATTCGTTCGTTCGTTCGTTTGTGTGTTGTTTATTCGTTGTTGTTTTTTCGTTCGTTCATTCATTTCCGCTTATGTTCGTTCATTGTTTGTACCTTTGTATTTTATTTTATTTTCTATGATGTCTTTCAGTAGCTAATTTGAACAATTTCGATGGTAGGTCCATTTTGTAAGTCGATAATTTTGGCTGAATGACGAATATCGAAGAAACCAGTGCTATGTCACGACACACACACGAAGCCAGGCTACAGCTAAGACAAGTAACGATATCGCATGCCCAGCTGAAGGGCAATAACTGCAAAACCCAGATTACGCTCTAAAACAAAAGTGATTTCCCTTGGGCATGAAATTAACCTCGCCGGATTGTCCAACGACGCTAGGATCACGTCGAAACATTTCACCTTTTCAATAAAATTACACGATTTAAGACGAACACACACACACACACACACACACACACACACGCTACAAAAAGTAAACTCGTATGTGTAGATGATTTTTTTTATTGATAGAACATGTAGAACAGTAAATGAAATAGAAGCAATATAAAGCAGATAGGCTCATTTAAATCTTAGAAAGTTTCTAAATATTCCACAGTAATCACCTTTTACCCATGTAGTTTGCTACCAAAGTACAAAAACACGATTTTATTATGTTCAATCCAATTTTCTACCATTCAGGTGGTTATTTTTTTTAACTCATTAAAGTTAATTTAAAAATAAATTAAAATGAAAGAAACTGATGAAAGTGTTGTGAATCTAAGAATGATAAATGGTATCTGTACACAATGTGGGAACACACAAACAGCTACAGTTATGAAACGGAAAATATTGATGTTGAGCATGGTTGAACGCAGTTCCATACTTTCTTTGGGGAAAGAGCCTCAAATCAACTCAAAATTGATCAAAATGATCATCTCAAGTTAATGTCAAAAATTCAAAAACGCATTTTTCCTAAAGTTATCTTCCTTAAGAAGCCATTAACTTTGGCGGTTTCAAACATAGTTAAAACAGTGCACTCAGCATAATAACTAACAATTAGGAAAACAAATTCTGTACTACACGTCTCTTGATTTAAAATAATCACCACTTTGGCTTCTTTTTTCCCCCGATTTGCTTGCTTTGTTTTCATTGTCGGTTGTTCGATCTGCACGTTGAAGGCTTACACACACGAAGCCTGCTTTCAAAAACTACAACAAACAAGAAATTCCTCCGAGGTAGGAAAAACACCCCCGTCAAAGGGAAATAACCTTCTCAGTTGGTGGCAGTGACTGAGTGAGAATGGTTATTTCCCTTTGACCATTAAGATATCCCTCTATAAGTCCTTGTAGAATCTTAATCCACCAATAACTCCCTAACCGTGTGTTTGACTGGTCCCAATTTTTGTAAGGACCGTCTCAGGAATGTATAGAACCTGTTCACCAAGTTTGGTGACGATCGGTCCGTTCATTCTTGAGATCTATATGCGAACACAAACACACAAACAAACAAACAACCAAACAAACAAACAAACACATCGACCGAAACCTATACACACCCCTATACCGGGGTGTAAAAACATTTATTAACCACCACATGTATACTCACAAGTCTGTTTAAACAAGCTACCAGATGCACAGTCAATCAATTTTACAAACATTACTCATGAATGAGTTCTATTATGTTTACAATGATGTGATTTTTTTAATAAATATAAAATCTTAAAATGTTTAACACTTGACTATCATGCACACACACAAACAATGAAACATGTATATACATATCACAGATATGCATTTTGCTTTATCAACAAAGCTATGTCATTTAAGTTTTGGCCATTTGTTCTGAAATCATCCCAGTCAAATGCCCATTTACATCATCAGATTGTGTGTTGGTGTGTTTTGTCAATTATGATACTGACAAAGATGTGAAACAGATGTAGAAATGACAGCGACAACAAGAGGAAGAGAATTGTTCACACCAGAAAAAAAAACTTCAGACAAAAAATTGCCGTGTACAACTTAAACGAGGAGTATATGACGAGGCACAGTTAAATCCAATGTCCACGCGTTTGCGTGGTGCTGATTACCGAACTATAGATTAAGATAAAACATGTTTAAGTTCAGGTTATATATAGTATGTTTACAAAGGTATACTACCAAAATGTACACTTTTCAAAAGAAACACGTAAATCACGCTCGCACGCATGATGGCATGCACGCACGTGCGCGCACTCTCTCTCTCTCTCTCTCTCTCTCTCTCTCTCTCTCTCTCTCTCTCTCTCTCTCTCTCTCTCTCTCTCTCTCTCTCTCTCTCTCTCTCTCTCTCTCTCTCTCTCTCTCTCTCTCTTGATCATTCATTCTCACGCGTCATATAGACTATTTCCAAGAAGTAAAGACCAGGTCTAACGACGCACGATATAAGACATTTGAATTACAAGCACAAACCTTGTAATGCTGACTCTGTAGCAGCATTGGTAGAAATGTGATGTCAACATCAAAAAGGGCCGGATGAGTGTAATGTTAAGTTCTCAAAACACTTCTTTATGTAATATGACAAAGACTTTGCACTAAACAAAAATGTCTAAAGCTTACTCTGATTGTCTTGCAATTGAATAATGTACGATTATATATCATGATTTAAACTTGAGATGATAGCTGTACAATAACAAACGTTTGAGATGTCAAAAACCAAACTTAAATTGGCTACTACAAAATAGAATAATCAGTTTTCATTTCACTCTGTGTAAGTGTCACAGAGTCGGCTGTACACAAACACATAATATATAGTCTAATGTAATTATAGTCCCGAGGTATCTTTTGTTATAATTTTTGTTTGTTTGTTTGCTTAACGCCCAGCCGACCACAAAGGGCCATATCAGGGCGGTGCTGCTTTGACATATAACGTGCGCCACACACAAGACAGAAGTCGCAGCACAGGCTTCATGTCTCACCCAGTCACATTATTCTGACACCGGACCAACCAGTCCTAGCACTAACCCCATAATGCCAGACGCCAGGCGGAGCAGCCACTAGATTGCCAATTTTAAAGTCTTATGTATGACCCGGCCGGGGTTCGAACCCACGACCTCCCGATCACGGGGCGGACGCCTTACTACTAGGCCAACCGTGCCGGTCCTTTTGTTATATAATCACATTTATGAAACAACTTTTTATCTTTGGCAAAGCAACCATCTTTCTGGTGAGAAATCGTCAACATAAATCTGTGAACATTTCACTTTTCTATTTCACAAAAAGGATAAACCAAGCTAGATCAACCGCCAAAAATGCAATCACAAAATTTCCAAAACTTTTTATTCAATCTTAAAATTCAATTTTTTTCCATGAAAAAAATCTCCACAAAATTCCGACATTAAAACATTAGAAAATGTTCCACACAGAAATGTATAAAAATTCCAAGAAGGAAATCATCCCCCCCCCCCCCCTAAAAAAAACCACAAATCAATACACAAATAAAAAACCAAATAATTAAAAATGTTTAAAAAGATCCATACAAATGTTCACCATTTCTCACACAAAGGTCATTTCAAATTCAAACAAACAAACAAAAACTAAAATCCGACATCGATGATTTCATAGGCTTGCATACTGGACAGGATGATGTAGAGGAGCCAGAGGCTGATGAAGAAGCAGAAAGTGAACCACTTGCCGCCCGCGGGCCCCCCGAGCTCCGCCTTGCCCAGGAAGGGAACGTAGCGACGGACCATGAGGAAGCTGAGAGCCAGGACGGCGCACAGGACGTACAGCACTACGGAGAAGCTCAGAGAACCGGCTTGTACCTCGAATGTCGTGCCCTGTTGGTGAATATTGAAAGAGTTTGTTATTGTTTTGTGTCTGTGTTTTTGTGGGTTTTTTGTGAAGATTATTCCTCGTAACGTTCGATGGTTGTTGATTTTTGAGGGGGGAGGTGCGGTGTCAAAGAGCATGATACTTTCTTTTCTAAGCGATAGCGCATAACGCTTTTGTAATGCGCGCGCACACACACACACACACACACACACACACACACACACACACACACTTACCAATTATCTCTCTCTCTCAGTCAGTCAGTCTGTCTGTCTGTCTGTCTGTCTGTCTGTCTGTCTGTCTGTCTGTCTGCTGTCTGTCTCTCTCTCTCTCTCTCTCTCTCTCTCTCTCTCTTTCTCTCTCTCAACCTCCCCCCCCCACCATCACACCATCCCACCGCCACTTCAAACACAACCCCCCACCCCATCTCACCTTAGCGCTCCAATAAATAGACGCAATAGTCCAGGACACACCAACACCCATGAAGACGTTGACAGAGTTGCTCCCCGTGACGTTACCAATGCAGTTGTCGGCGTACTTCTCCTGCACGGCGGCCTGCTTGGAAGCGAAGAGATCCGGAAGGCTGGTGCCCAAGGCAACGAGGGTGATGGCGGTGACGGTGTCCTTGAGGCCCACGATACAGCCGAAGATGCTGGCCAGGTCGTTGATGAAGGTGGTCAGGATGCCGATCATGCCCAGCGAGACGAAGAACGACAACCACCCGCCCCAGATGTTGGGTGGGGGCACTGCGGCGAACAGCACCTGGCAGACACGTGTAAAATCACAGTTGAGCGATTTGTATGTGTTTTATATGTATGTGGTTTATTATGATCTGAACGAGACGAAGAACAACAGCCAACCGCCCCAGATGACGGGTGGGGGCACTGCGATGAACAGCTTCTGGCAGACCAATGTAAAATAAAAGTTGGTTAAACTGATGTGTTTGTGAAATTTATATGGGATTGGTTTTATGCAGATCATGAACGCTTCTGTTTTATGATAATCTGAAAGAGACGAAGATCTACACCCCCCCTCCCCACATGTTAGAGGTGCGGGGGGTGGGGGAGGTGGGGAGGGGGGAGGGAGTAAAATAGTCAAATGGTGGATATGAAACGAAAAGGTGGAGGATTTATCCTCCTTTAGTTCTCCTGGTGGACGCGTGTGAAACAAAAGTGGAGCCAAATACATTTCACCAACCTGAACCACTTATGAATGAACTTTAAAACAAGCAGCAAGCCTGACCTTCCATAACACTTATGTATGAACTTTAAAACAAGTAGCAAGCCTGACCTTCCATAACACTTATGTATGAACTCGAGGACTGGGTGGCCGAGTGGTAACGCACTTGCGCTAGGAAGCGAGAGGTTGCGAGTTCGACCCTGGGTCAGGGCGTTAGCAATTTTCTCCCCCCTTTCCTAACCTAGGTGCTAGTCTTTCGGATGAGACGAAAAACCGAGGTCCCTTCGTGTACACTACATTGGGGTGTGCACGTTAAAGATCCCACGATTGACAAAAGGGTCTTTCCTGGCAAAATTGTATAGGCATAGATAAAAATGTCCACCAAAATACCCGTGTGACTTGGAATAATAGGCCGTGAAAAGTAGGATATGCGCCGAAATGGCTGCAATCTGCTGGCCGATGTGAATGCGTGATGTATTGTGTTAACAAATTCCATCTCACACGGCATAAATAAATCCCTGCGCCTTGAATATGTGCGCGATATAAATTGCATTAAATAGAAAATAAAAATAATAAAAAAATAAATCCCTGCGCTTAGAACTGTACCCACGGAATACGCGCGATATAAGCCTCATATTGATTGATTGATTGATTGAACTTTAAAACAAGCAGCAAGACTGACCTTCCATAACACTTATGTATGAACTTTAAAACAAGCAGCAAGGCTGACCTTCCATACCACTTATGTATGAACTTTAAAACAAGCAGCAAGGCTGACCTTCCATACCACTTATGTATGAACTTTAAAACAAGCAGCAAGGCTGACCTTCCATAACACTTATGTATGAACTTTAAAACAAGTAGCAAGACTGACCTTCCATAACACTTATGTATGAACTTTAAAACAAGTAGCAAGCCTGACCTTCCATAACACTTATGTATGAACTTTAAAACAAGTAGCAAGCCTGACCTTCCATAACACTTATGTATGAACTTTAAAACAAGCAGCAGGACTGACCTTCCATAACACTTATGTATGAACTTTAAAACAAGTAGCAAGACTGACCTTCCATACCACTTATGTATGAACTTTAAAACAAGCAGCAAGCTAGACTGACCTTCCATAACACTTATGTATGAACTTTAAAACAAGTAGCAAGCCTGACCTTCCATCCAAAGGTGAGGAAGTGCAGGACGTAGTCCACGGCGGTGGCAGACTCTACCTCCCCTCCGTTGACGTTCATGGCCTCGGTGAACTGCTGGCCCCACGTGGCCTTGTGCAGCTGTAGCATGTCCAGGTTGGTGTTGGTCATGTTCACCACTCGGCTCACCATTCCGCGAAAATCTGTATACATAATACACAGCATTCTTCATTAAGCCTGATTCATTGAGTAGTCTAATCATCGCCTTGTGCAGCTGTAGCATGTCAAGGTTGGTGTTGGTCATGTTCACCACTCGGCTCACCATGCCGCGGAAATCTGCAGACATAAGTAATATTGTATAAACAGCAATCTTCATTAAGCCTGATTCATTCCAATGGTAAAGTGGTGTCTCCCCTTGTGTAGCTGGACTATATGCAGGTCTGTATAGGTCATGTTTACAACTCGGCTCATCATACTGCGGAAATCTGTAGACATCAAAAGCATACACACGTGTTCAGACTAGAAATTAGTATATTTGTGTTGTCCAGGGTGGTGTTCCTCGTGTTCAGCGCTCAGCTCACCATCCTACGAAAATCGTTAGAAAACAACAAGATAATATATACCATTAATGACTTAACTATTCTACTGATAAACTAGCCTCTCCACATTCTCCACATTGTCTGAAGACAAACTGTGAAACACAATTATAGAGGCTTCAGGTTAGTTTTGTGAAACACAACAAAGTGGAATCGCACAAAAATGCAAGTTTCTCACAAGGGTAGCCCAAATGAAGTGAAGTGAACCGCCCATTTACAGTCTAGCTCCGCTCAAACCCGTAATATTGCAAGAAGTAACACTCATGTTTCCAACTATATTTTTTAGGGGGAAGGTGCGGTGTTAAAGAGCATTGACATGAAAACAGCAATACACCCTTCAAAAAAGAAACAAAGGAAAGAAGGAACGAAATAAAGGAACAAAAAGGCATCAAATAAGAAAGAAAAATAAAGGATCTCACCATCGTCATTAAGGATTGTGACAATGGTCCGGCTGAGTTTTCCGATCTTGGCACCAGGGGTATCACACGACACGAGCGACACCTCGAAATGTTCATCTTTCTCAAACTCCTGCAACAGAATACATTTTTATCGTACAAAAGTTAAGAGCATATTCTCCAGTTTAAACGCTCCTTATGTCCAATTCCGCACTCGTGAGTTAATGGATTTCGTCACTGTTTCACAAATACGAAACTAGCCTACCCGACACCCGTTAAACAAGCTCTTATTCACACTCATTTATTCATGCACCCTTCATATCAAACAGTCGTTCTCGCACAAAAGTTCACAAACTCGAAAATAGTCTGATCATGACCTTAATAGCCAACGCCCGAGTCTACTCTGCCATCTATCCTTTCACATGTGCAGCAGTTAATCACTACACTCTATTCATCCTTCGCTCACCAACGTATCCGCTTCCTCGACCAGTCAACATATCCATTTATCTATTCATCAATATATCCTGATATACATCTAAATCATCACCGCTTTATATTCTCTTGCACACTCAAATGACCGATCCATCGTCTCACCCAACAATTCTTCAGCCTATCCATCTATCTATTCATCAACCCACCCTGCCGCCCATCCAACCAACCTTCCTTCCTTCCTTCCTTCCTTCCTTCCTTCCTTCCTTCCTTCCTTCCTTCCTTCCATCCATCCATCCATCCATCCATCCATACACTCACTTGTCCTTTTTACTCATCGACTTATCCCATCAATCACAATCCATCTATCCATCCATCCACCCACCCCCCTACCATTTTATCCATAGAGCTCAGCCACAATCCATCTACCCAGCCATCCATCCACCCACCTACCATTTTATCCATAGACCTCAGCCACAATCCATCTACCCAGCCATCCATCCACCCACCTACCATTTTATCCTTAGACCTCAGCCACAATCCATCTACCCAGCCGTCCATCCACCCACCTACCATTTTATCCATAGACCTCAGCCACAATCCATCTACCCAGCCATCCATCCACCCACCTACCATTTTATCCATAGACCTCAGCCACTATCCATCTACCCAGCCATCCTTCCACCCACATACCATTTTATTCATAAACCTCAGTCACAATCCATTTATCTATCCATTCATCCACCCACATACCATTTTATGTATTAGAATTGTTTTAATCTAAAAAATGTGTAATGATTAACTTGTGGGGTCCTGATTTGGCCTATTATGGTCCGCTGGACCCGAAAAGCAACAGCTAACTAACTAACTAAACCACTTACCATTTTATCTATAGGCCTCAGCCACAATCCATCCATCCACCCAGCTACCATTTTATCCATAGACCTCAGCCACAATCCATCCATCCACCCACCTACCATTTTATCCATAGACCTCAGCCACAATCCATCCATCCAACCATCCAATCACCCACCCTCTTACTGCCCGTACCTGATCATCAATGATGCCGATCTCGATGGTCTTGGTGAGCTGGCCGTGTTCAAAGACGAGGGTGCCCTTGTTGGTGTCGTAGTCCCTGCCGTATACTGCCGTCTGGTTCTTGGCCTCCCACTTGAGAACCACTCGCCCGTCTGCCCCGTTCGTGCGGCTGACGGGGATTTGAACCGTGCCCACGCTCTCCTTCACCACCACGCTGGGCTCGCTGAACTCATAGGTACCAGGAGCTGAAAGAAAGGGGTTTGGTTGCAATGAGCATCTTCTTCATCATCGTGCGCCTGGCACTGGCAGCCATTTAGTGTCCTGAAACTGGCAGCCATTTAGTGTCCTGATAGTGGCAGCCATTTAGTGTCCTGAACCTGGCAGCTATTTAGTGTCCTGACAGTGGCAGCCATTTAGTGTCCTGACAGTGGCAGCCATTTTGTGTCCTGGCACTGGCAGCCATTTAGTGTCCTGGCACTGGCAGCCATTTAGTGTCCTGACAGTGGCAGCCATTTAGTGTCCTGAAACTGGCAGCCATTTAGTGTCCTGATAGTGGCAGCCATTTAGTGTCCTGAAACTGGCAGCCATTTAGTGTCCTGATAGTGGCAGCCATTTAGTGTCCTGACAGTGGCAGTCATTTAGTGTCCTGACAGTGGCAGCCATTTAGTGTCCTGAAACTGGCAGCCATTTAGTGTCCTGACGGTGGCAGCCATTTAGTGTCCTGATAGTGGCAGCCATTTAGTGTCCTGAAACTGGCAGCCATTTAGTGTCCTGAAACTGGCAGCCATTTAGTGTCCTGAAACTGGCAGCCATTTAGTGTCCTGACACTGGCAGCCATTTAGTGTCCTGATAGTGGCAGCCATTTAGTGTCCTGACAGTGGCAGTCATTTAGTGTCCTGAAACTGGCAGCCATTTAGTGTCCTGAAACTGGCAGCCATTTAGTGTCCTGACAGTGGCAGCCATTTAGTGTCCTGATAGTGGCAGCCATTTAGTGTCCTGAAACTGGCAGCCATTTAGTGTCCTGATAGTGGCAGCCATTTAGTGTCCTGACAGTGGCAGTCATTTAGTGTCCTGAAACTGGCAGCCATTTAGTGTCCTGAAACTGGCAGCCATTTAGTGTCCTTATTCTTCTTCTTCTTGTCGTTCGCTGTTAGATCGTCAGTCCGGACTGCAGGGCGAAACGTGCTGTCCTCTCCAAGTCCTCTCTGGGGCCGTATAGCTTCTTTTGTAGCGCTGTCTCCTCTGGCCAGGTGGTGTCCCTCTGAGCACTGTGGTATGGACATTTAGTGTCCTGGCACTGGCAGCCATTTAGTGTCCTGATAGTGGCAGCCATTTAGTGTCCTGAAACTGGCAGCCATTTAGTGTCCTGAAACTGGCAGCCATTTAGTGTCCTGAAACTGACAGCCATTTAGTGTCCTGAAACTGGCAGCCATTTAGTGTCCTGACAGTGGCAGTCATTTTCGAAAATGTCAGTGACGGAAAGACAGGGTTTGGTTTGTGTTAATCATAAACAGCATCTGGCAGTCATTGGCAGTCATTCACAGTGTGTGTGTGTGTGTGCGTTTTTTAAAGAATTATCAACAATTATAATTGAAGTTACAAGTGTCCGAAAAAAACCGATTTGTTTGTCAATGAAAGTACGTGATTTGGAGTCCACAAGAGAACATATTGTGCTTTGAGCGCTTATCTCGCGCATGCTTGAGGATGTGTTCACTTGTTTAAGGGTCGACAGTGGTCGAAGATTGCTTGTATTAGAGTTGATTATTACGATAAAATTCATGGTTTGGTAATGAAAACAACGTTATCATCATTGACAGTAACCTGTTTGTTTGTTTGTGTTTTGAGATTGTCACGATTTCAATGACACGTTTGAGAAAGAAACTCTTTGTTGGGCGCCTTTCTCAAATTGCAACGTAATGCGCCTGTGCTGGCAGCCGCATTGCGGAAAGGTTGTGGCAGACCTTCACGAACTTCACGTGGAAACCGTGCGGGTATCGGGTGATTTCGCTCACTGTTTAGATCACGTGTTCCAAGCATGCTATAGTGTGTTTGGTAGGCGACCAATGATTGGTCAGGAAGATCGCTTGGTTTGGGGAAGTGACTGCCGATTGGTCAGAGAGATCACATGGTCTTTCTTTCTTTTTTACAAGCTGGGCAGACGACAGGTCTGGGGTTTTGCTCCGTGACTAAGATTTGGAGGATTCCAACGCGTTGCAAGACTGGTTTAGGTCGACTAACGGGCTTCTGGCGTCAGTGCAGAACGCAGAAGGCTTAGGACGTGAGGGATTTGGCTACATACTTTTGCTGACGAGCGGGAGCCAAATATTCAAGCGGTTTGCTTGGGAGAGCTGCGTTCCACGAGCTATTGAGGTATTTAAACGTTACTTTACGTTGGTGACCGGTCAATGTTTATGGAATGTAAACTCTGTGTTTTGTTTCTCCGTGATAGCGTATAACTTGCTCATTATAACGCTAAATTGTCGGCAGCGTTCGATACCATTGATCATGGTCTCCTCATCAGCCGTTTAGAACACGTTTTTGGCGTTAGTGATTCTGTCCTCTGGTTCTCCTCCTACTTGTCCAACCGTACCCAGACTGTCTCCATAAACAATAGCACCTCTGATCCTGCTCTGCTACGCTACGGCGTGCCTCAGGGTTCGGTCCTAGGGCCGGTATTGTTTGTGTTATACACCACACCCCTCGCTGACATCATGGCCTCACACTCAGTTCTCCATCATTCTTATGCAGATGATACGCAACTTCAGAAGTCTGCTGATCTCAAGAGTTTCGACACTCTGATGCACTCAATGCAAGAATGCATCCTGGACGTTAAATCCTGGATGACATTTAACAAGCTAAAATTAAATGATGAGAAAACGGAAGTCATGGCTGCCTCCTCTCCACGCATGTCTACCTCCATCCAGCTCCCAGAGTCCATCACAATAGGCAATGCAGTTGTCCCCTTCTCGGTTTCAGTGAAGAACTTGGGTGTCACACTAGACTCCCACCTAACTATGAACGCACAGGTACAAAACATCACTCGTGCCGTCAACTTTGAACTCCGCCGTATTGGCTCGATACGCCATTACCTTTCTAAAGAAGCAGCTCTGACTCTTGTCTCTGCATTCATTCTTTCCAGACTGGACTATTGTAATGCACTGCTGTATGGCTGCCCCCAATACCTCCTAAACAGGTTACAGAAATTGCAGAACAATGCTGCACGCCTGGTCCTCAGAGTCCGCAAGTCCGAACACATTTCCCCTCATCTCCAAGCACTGCACTGGCTTCCAATAGAGTCACGCATCAAATATAAAATCGCATGCCTATCCTATGGTGCACTCACACAGACAGGACCCGCATACCTCACAGACATGACTCAGACATACACACCGGGCAGGACACTCCACTCCTCAGCAGACACCTCTATCCTTTCCACTCCGAGAGTCAACACTAAATCTTTTGGTGAGCGCTCTTTTTCTGTTTCTGCTCCTCTCACGCGTCTGGAACTCTCTCCCTGTCACTCTTCGTCACTCTGCCTCCTCTGGCTCTTTCCGCACAGGCCTGAAAACGCATCTTTTTTCACTTGCATACACATGATCCCCCCCCCCCCCCCCCCCCCCCCCCCTGCGTGCATGGAGTGTTTTGAATTTGTATGTATATATATGGCTTTTTCTCATTCCGTTGCTTTGTCATGTTTGTTTTTTTTTTTTTTTTTTTCTTTTGAGTTTTGAGTATTGTTTGCATGGAGTTCGGTATCAATTTTGCTTGTATGGTTTTGCTTGTATGACTTTGTTTTGTCTTTACCCTGTTTGCTTGGTCTTGCGTGCTTGGAGTGTGTTAAGCTTTTGTGTTTGCTTGCATGGAGTATGCTGAGTATGCTATGTTATGTAGATTGTGGGTCTTGTTCATTGTGTATGGTTTTATTATTAGTTATGTTAATTCTAGTTATTGTAAAGCGCATTGAGCATATATATGATTATGCGCTATAGCAAATGTCCATTATTATTATTATTATTAATCTGTATATGGTTTTTGCAGATATGGAGAGGCGGAGAAAATGTCTTGAGTTGATATTAAAAGTCTATCCTTGCAGGTACCACGTGCTCGCTGAAGGGGGAAGTTAGATATGTTTAAAGGTGGTAAAAGGGGGATTGTTGGCATGGTCACTGCACCAATTGCTCTTGTTTCAGCTTGTTGCTGGTTGTTGCTGGAGGTGTTGCTGTACGTTTGCTGGACGTTTGCTACCTGGCTGCTACCTGTTTGCTGTTGAAGACGGGCTACACTGTTGCTGTCCTTTGTTCTACGGTTGCTGTTCTACGGCTGTTACTGGTGTTGCTCCAACTTTCACCTACAGGTATGCTCCACTGCTCCACTGCGTTTCATCGAATGGACCCTGGCTACACCGAGAGTTGAGTGCACCCATGCGTAAATGCCCCCCCCCCCCCCCACCTTGTCATCTTTCTAACCCTTTATGAAGAACTTTGAGTTGTGACAACGTGGAGTGTTAACGCCTGTACAGGCAGACTTTTTACAGAGCAGCTAAGTTTTTTTTAACTTTACACGTTTCAGCGCGTTCTTATTATTTCATCAACTTTAACTGGCTTTTTGTCAGTTATTTTTGTTTTACGACTTTTGTCTTCACGAGAAGAGGGAGGTGGAGAGTTAGTGTATATAAACAGACGTCTAGAACTTATACTTTTGTTGTTTCTAACTTTTTTGTGTGACTGCGAGAGTGGATCGTGGTGTGGTTAGTCAGTTAGCAGTAATTGACCGTTTTAGGTCATTCATTTGACCATATAAAACGTGACAGAGATTGCAGAAATCTCAACTTGATGGATTGTTTCATTTATCCGCTGGCGTCGCACAGTCCATAGCATACATTCTCTGTCATTTCTCTTTATGGCATCAGTGGCGACCACTCTGTCTTTTACCAACAATACAAGACGCAAACACGCAGGAACTTAACGTTAAACCCAGTTTAACACACACACACACACACACACACACACACACATACACACACACACACATACACACACACATACACACACACACATATATATACAAGCACACACACCGTGCACACACATACACACACACACATATATATATACCCGCACAAACACACACATACACACACACATATATATATACACGCACAAGCACACACACACACACACACACATACACACACATATATATACACGCACAAACACACACACACATACACACACTAAACACACACACACGCACACACACACACACTCGCGCACGCACACACAAACACACACGCACGCACCCGCACACACACACACACACACACACACACACACACACACACACACACACACACACACACACACACACAAGAAACATGTACTCACAGTCGTCGTTGAGGATAGTGACCTGGGTGATGGCCCGCTTGCCGATAACGACGCCCTCCGCGTCATCAAGAACGGCGAGCTTGACGAAGAACACCTCGTCCGGCTCCCACTCGTTGTCGTCCACGATCTTGACGTCGACGTTCTTGGACGTCTCCCCCGGCTCGAACACCAGGGTCTCCTTGTAAGGGATGTAGTCTGACTCCGCCTCCGCTGTGCCGTCGATCGTCTCCACCCTGTAGGTGCAAAAGTGTTTCCTTATCAATTCACAATTCCATGAATCAAAGAACAAGAAAGGTGTGTTAATGGAACGTTATCTTTATAACAAAACAAAACGTTACGTTCATGTTACGTTTCTCGATTTTTTATTCAGGATTTTGGAACGTTGGCAGTCTATCTTTTGGGGGGAGGAGGGGATTTTTACCCGATTCCATGGCTTTGAAGTTTCATTATTACACAAGTGAGACATTATTTCTGTTCTAGTGAATCACTGTGTCTGTACTTGCCTTGGCGTTCGAATATCTCTGCCATCGATATTAAAAGAAACCCATCTACTGCGACTTGTTCGCGAAAACAGGCACAGTCCTTCCCATCTGGACAGGCTGTTACATGGGATAAGAACATCCCTCCACTTAGAAATATACCAAAAATCATCACACTGGCTGCTTCCTGTGCCGCAAGGGGATAAAAAAAAAATTTGCTCGTGACACCTATGTCAATCTGTTAAACTGATTGCTTATAAATGTCACACTCCGAGCGTCGTGAGAGGTGAGTAATGCAGCCACGCTAGTGAATTCTGGTACGTGTCCAAGTGAAAGTATGCTCTTTTTTTCACGTGAAAGCCTGGACAGATCTTTTCGTTCTTACAAAAAAATACTATTTTTCTTTTCTGAGTACTCACGTTGTCAGTCCTTATCTTTTGCCTTGCCTCCGCTTTGAACGGTCGATATTTTCGATTGTCGTTGTCCAAAAACTACAATGACACCCTATCGCCAGAAGTTGATTTTGTAACATGTGGGAATAACACTGATGAACGAAGATTTCGATTGTTCGTTCATTGCTGTACCCTGTGATTTTCTTCAGTTTTGAAAGATTTCCAAATTGCAAATGAAATGTCTAATCTGACCTGATTTTCTAACATGTGGGAATAACACTGATGAACGAGGATTTCGATTGTTCGTTCATTGCTGTACCCTGTGATTTTTTTCAGTTTTGAAAGATTTTCAAATGAAATGTCTAATCTGACCTGATTTTCTAACATGTAGGAATAACACTGATGAACGAGGATTTCGGTTGTTCGTTCACAACTGTACTCTGTGCTTTTCGTCAGTTTTGAAATATTTCAAAAGAAATGTCTAACCTGACTAGTACACGGTTGTCCAGGTTGCCAGTCCTCATGAGGATGAGAGACACCTCTCCGTCTTTCTCCAGCACGGCTGAGGCAGATGAGGCCCACTGTATCACCGCACGCTCTCCGCCTGCCGACATCACAGACACAGCCGAGCCCATTTCCTCTCCTTGTAACAAATGGTTCAGAATCTGGACAAAGACACAGACAAAGATGGAGAGTTCATTCAGCAAAAGGGAATTAAACAAATAAAAAGAAAGAAAGAAATAATGAACGAAAGAAAGAAAGAAACAAACAAACAAACAAAATAAACACACACAAAAAAGAAAAGAAAAAGAGACAGAAAGAAAGAAAACAAGAAAGAAAGAAAGAAAGAAAGACAGAAAGAGAGACAGACAGAAAGAAAGAAAGAAAGAAAGGAAGAAAGAATGAAAGGAGGAAGCCTTACAGTCATCGAGATTGATACGAAATTCCTACGGTCTGCAGCCGCGTCGCATGGTATAGTGCGTTTCCTATGCTGTGTGGGCATTGACTTTTGTTTATTACTATCTTCTTTTTACATTTAGTCAAGTTTTGACTAAATGTTTTAACATAGAGGGGGCAATCGAGACGAGGGTCGTGGTGTATGTGTGTGTGTCTGTGTGTGTGTGTAGAGCGATTCAGACTAAACTACTGAGCCGATCTTTATGAAATTTGACATAAGAGTTCCTGGGTATGATATCCCCGAATCCTTTTTTTCATTTTTTTGATAAATACCTTTGATGACGTCATATCCGGCTTTTTGTAAAAGTTGAGGCGGCACTGTCACACCCTCATTTTTCAATTAAATTGATTGAAATTTTGGCAAAGCAATCTTCGACGAAGGCCGGGGTTTGGTATTGCATTTCAGCTTGGTGGCTTAAAAACTAAAGAGTGAGTTTTGTCATTAAAAATCGGAAACTTGTAATTAAAATTATTTTTTTATTAAACGATCCAAAAACAATTTAATCTTATTCTTCGTCATTTTCTGATTCCAAAAACATATACATATGTTCTATTTGGATTAAAAACAATCTCTGAAAATTAAAAATATAAAAATTATGATCAAAATTAAATTTCCGAAATCGATTTAAAAACAATTTCATCTTATTTCTTGTCGGTTCCTGATTCCAAAAACATATAGATATGATATGCTTGGGATTAAAAACACGCTCAGAAAGTTAAAACGAAGAGAGGCACAGGAAAGCGTGCTATGTAGCACAGCGAAACCACTACCGCACTAAACAGGCTCGTCAGTTTCACTCCGTTTTGCACAAGCGGCGCACTACGGTCATTGTAAAAAAAAATGCAGTGCGTTCAGTTCCATTCGGTGAGTTCCACAGCTTGACTAAATGTAGTAATTTCGCCTTACGAGACTTGTTTTTCTTCTTTTTGATTTTTTGATTGCGGGGGGGGGGGGGGGGGGGGGGGGGGCTACAAGAAAACGAAAGATATGCTTATACTGTACAGCTGTTCAAGAATGTTATTTTCAAAATCTCTGCTACAAACGTTCCGTTCCGTCGACAATCTTACACTTACCTATTTTGAGTTAAACAGGGGAGAATCTTTGCGTAGCGTTCAAACTTACACACAGACGAGAGAATGATACCGGAGTGTGAGGGTAAGTGTGATAGAAAGCGTCCCACAAAATGTGCATTTTTACAAATGAATAGATAAGATAGCAGAAGAAGAAGATCATAGTGGCCACATAATAACATCACTGGTGCATGTGTGAGATTGTTTACATCAGCTTGTTTTTCGTTGACAGGGGGAGTAAGCTTGCTTCCTCCGCTCAGATTGCGGATGGCGTTCATTCGGTACCAGCCCCTGTTGTGCGGTATTTCCTGTGCCATCATGGCTGCCGCTATCTTGGCCTCGTCCTCTTCCGTGACGTCACTTCGTCGACCGATTTTCTATGGTAGGCGAAAAATGACAAATGTGAAATGTTTTGGGAAAGCAGCTTGGGGAAAATACTGACACAAAGACGTACAGACGACTTACCCATACGCACCTGTGCACGCGCACACACGCACGTACGTACGCAATGCAAGCAAGCACACACACACACACACACACACACACACACACACACACACACACACACACACCAGTGTTGCACACAAATACGCAGTGACACGCAAACACACACGCGCACGCACGTTCGTACGCAACACTGACACACAAACAAACACACACACACACACACACACACACACACACACACACACACACACACACACACACACACACACACTCGCGCGCTAACAGACATTTGCCTATGTAAAAAAAATTTTAAAAAGCGCATTCACACACACACACACACACACACACACGCACGCGCACACGCACACACACACACATACACAAAGACGTCAAGGCTTATCACGCCAAAATTTTCTCACCCGTAAGATGTTGGCAATAGCTTCCTTCGAAGCTTTGTCTTCTCCATGGATGTGATCTTTGCCTGCGAACAAAATTAAAACAATTTGCTGCGATTAATTCCTTTAGCTTACCAATACTTGTTAATTCTCATCAGCAGTGTATACTGCGCAAGACTGTCACTGTCTGCCGAAAAGCTACATGTTGTCTGATTTTGCATACCCAAATAATAACTCTGTAAGAACTGTTTTGTTGCTATGTGTAACTATGTGTCTATTACTTATCTTATATATTTTAATCACTTTTAAAAAACAATTTTTCTAGATTATCTTATATAACTAAAAGTGGTCGTTGTCTATGAATTTTTAAAAAGAATTTTAATGCTTGTATGTTATTTTTTATGAGGAAACTTTTCATATGTAAAATGTTGAATATCAATGTCTAATGTAAAGCGCCATGAGACTGCCATTTGGCGGTGAACAGCGCTATAAAAGAATGTTTTATTATTATTATTATTAGTATGGCTTTTTGTTAAGAAAGTTAAGTTGAAATGCCAAATGTAGACATTACACCTCGTATACAAAAAAATTATAAAAAGGAAAACAACTTACTTAACAAAGAAAAAAAACCCAGGGAAAGCCATACTTTTTGGAGCTGCCGTCGACAAACAATGATTAATAAAACAATAAAATAAAATAAAGAATGACAGAAAGACAATAATTATGGAGAGTAGACTACAATCATTCGTGAGTTGATTGTACCTTGTACAAGACATGAAAGTTGAGCACAAAATCTCATTTAAAAAAAGGTGATACTGCTAATGCCCGTAGAATCACAACAAAGTGACATAATAAAGTAAAAGAAAATGTAGTGTGTATCAGATATGTGAAATCAAAACACGAAATCATATGGTTAATTTTCCATCCCTAATTTAGGTGTGGTTGACATCTAACGCCACAATACAAAAATGGTATACATGAACATGGAAGGACTACTTATACATTCTTACAAAATAAACCAAGATCAAGCCGACTCGCTGTGCTCGAGACACCAAAAGGAAGATGAGCGAGAGCGATAGATAGACCAACAGCAACAGAAAGTCAGGGGAAGAGGAAGACCACTTTGTGCAGGGCTTCGATCAGGTTCAGTGGAGCAGAGGGTCCCGATTCGCTGATTCCAAACAAAACAAGTCGCGTAAGGCGAAAATACAACATTTAGTCAAGCTGTCGAACTCACAGAATGAAACTGAACGCACTGCAATTTTTCAGCAAGACCGTATACTCGTAGCATCGTCAGTCCACCGCTCGTGACAAAGGCAGTGAAATTGACAAGAAGAGCGGGGTAGTAGTTGCGCTGAGAAGGATAGCACGCTTTTCTGTACCTCTCTTCGTTTTAACTTTCTGAGCGTGTTTTTAATCCAAACATATCATATCTATATGTTTTTGGAATCAGGAACCGACAAGGAATAAGATGAAAGTGTTTTTAAATCGATTTCGGAAATTTGATTTTGATAATAATTTTTATATTTTTAATTTTCAGACCTTGTTTTTAATCCGAATATAACATATTTATATGTTTTTGGAATCAGAAAATGATGAAAAATAAGATGAACGTAAATTTGGATCGTTTTATAAAAAAAATAATTTTGATTACAATTTCCAGATTTTTAATGACCAAAGTCATTAATTAATTTTTAAGCCACCAAGCTGAAATGCAATACCGAAGTCTGGCCTTCGTCGAAGATTGCTTGGCCAAAATTTCAATCAATTTGATTGAAAAATGAGGGTGTGACAGTGCCGCCTCAACTTTTACAAAAAGCCGGATATGACGTCATCAAAGACATTTATCGAAAAAATGAAAAAAACGTCCGGGGATGTCATACCCAGAAACTCTCATGTCAAATTTCATAAAGATCGGTTTAGTAGTTTACTCTCAATCGCTCTACACACACACACGCACACACACACACACATACACCACACCCTCGTCTCGATTCCCCCTCTACGTTAAAACATTTAGTCAAAACTTGGGAAACGGCAAATTGGTGCCGCACCCACTATACAACATGCAATTTGGCAGATTCACCTTGTAATCAAAGGATCCGTTTTGGCACCATTGGGTCGACCGGCCTCACTAATCCTACCCAATCATGCGGTTACTTGAACAAGTAAAACTTAAGATGATCAAATAAAAAAATTGTGAGTTGATTTGATGATTTGCACTGAGAGTTTGCTGTCATGTTTGAGAAATTATTCATATTTAATACTGTTACTGTATCTCAATGTTTTATGTTGTTCTATGTTATGTTTTATGTTTGTTGTCATATACACACCGCAACATGTTTTCTCTGTGGAGATATTAAAACCCCAGTCTGCCTCAACTGGTTTACAGAACGATTTAAATCTTCTCATGAAAAAGGCAATTCTAACCTTATGGAACAACTTGCAATAGCATTTAATAGCATTCAATGACACAGTTCTTTTGAATGGCTATTTAGCTCGCGTAAACCACACACCAGTTTTCGTGGTTTATCTAACCCCTGGGGCATCGTGGACCCATGTGATCCACTTTCCTTTTTTTCACAATTTAATCGTCAGTTTGTGATTTCAATGCGACTCGCTGTATCTGCAATAGCACTTTATTGTGTACCTCTGAATCTAAAACGCAAAAAACGGCTGCGAGTCACACGAACTTATCGGCGGCGGTTAGCTTTATTTATTTTTATTTATTTACGAGGATTTATATCGCGCACGTATCTCACCACACAAGGCGACTCAAGGCGCATGTTACCTATTAATGCCGTGTGAGATGGAATTTTTTACACAATATATCACGCATTCACATCGGCCAGTAGATCGACTGCCTTTAGGCGCTGCATCCACCTTTCACGGCCTATTATTCCAGGTCACACGGGTATTTTGGTGGACATTTTTATCTACGCCTATACAATTTTGCCAGGAAAGACCCTTTTGTCAATCGTGGGATCTTTAACGTGCACACCCCAATGTAGAAGCAAGCGATATGCAGAAAGTTCGTCTGCTTGGCAAACACGACTTTGTGTGACCTGCTTCCGGGCTCCCTTTTTTCAAACTTTCAAAACTTCCAATTGCACTTATCTTGTCTTGGTGGAAAAAAGAATTCTTTTATGATTTAAGAATGTTTGTGTAACAAGCTGTCAATTCATTATTCAGATTTTAAAAGTTAGGTCTAGCGTCCGCTTTGTCTCATTGTAAATCCGGCTGGCCACGCAAAAATAACATCTTTGAAAAATGCTCGCTCTTTACGGAGGGCACCTTGGATGTTCTAAGGCGGTGAGTGTTTAAATGAAAGGGTGTTCGTACTGTGTGTAAAAGCCTGACAGTGTCT
>NC_090246.1:75970246-75977746 GCF_037325665.1 Littorina saxatilis
GACAGACAAACGGACAGACAGACAGACAGACAGACAGACAGACAGACAGACAGACAGACAGACCGACAGACAGACAGACAGACAGACAACCAGACATGCCGTTACTCAGGTCACAAAGGGGACCTTTTTACGCATCGTTGTGAAATGATCGACAATCAGTGGGAAGAAAAATCACCAACAATCATCATTTCCTTGGCAGGAAGGTGAAAAAGCCAGTTAATGGTGTTTAATCGTTAATTTTAGAATCTTGTTTAATATCACTACCTCGCTTTTCTTAAGGGGAAGTATGACACGTGTTGACACGGTTGGCTATCCCTTATTTTTATTTCGCCTGCACGAGACACCTGAGACACGTGAATGGAAAGTTACACAACGGAGTGTCTGATTTCTTTTTTCTTCTACGACTCGTGCCTTTTGTATTGCCGCCAAGGCATTGGTGGTTTATACCTTGCAGTTAAACAGATACAATGATCGACGTCAAAAAGACAAAGGACATACAACTAAATTATGAAACAGAAT
This sequence comes from Littorina saxatilis, assembly GCF_037325665.1. Taxonomy (NCBI): domain Eukaryota; kingdom Metazoa; phylum Mollusca; class Gastropoda; order Littorinimorpha; family Littorinidae; genus Littorina; species Littorina saxatilis. The sequence goes on from NC_090246.1 coordinate 75,970,766, forward strand.
ACAAGTGTAAAACAAAATTTAAAAAGATACAGACCGAGACAACAACAAAAGGGACTTGTGAGACTGGAGAGACATAATGGGAAGAAGAAACAAGTCGCGTAAGGCGAAAATACAACATTTAGTCAAGTAGCTGTCGAACTCACAGAATGAAACTGAACGCAATGCAACGCAGCAAGACCGTATACTCGTAGCATCGTCAGTCCACCGCTCATGGCAAAGGCAGTGAAATTGACAAGAAGAGCGGGGTAGTAGTTGCGCTGAGAAGGATAGCACGCTTTTCTGTACCTCTCTTCGTTTTAACTTTCTGAGCGTGTTTTCAATCCAAACATATCATATCTATATGTTTTTGGAATCAGGAACCGACAAGGAATAAGATGAAAGTGTTTTTAAATTGATTTCGACAATTTAATTTTGATAATAATTTTTATATTTTTAATTTTCAGAGCTTGTTTTTAATCCAAATATAACATATTTATATGTTTTTGGAATCAGCAAATGATGGAGAATAAAATGAACGTAAATTTGGATCGTTTTATAAAAAAAATAATTTTTTTACAATTTTCAGATTTTTAATGACCAAAGTCATTAATTAATTTTTAAGCCACCAAGCTGAAATGCAATACCGAAGTCCGGGCTTCGTCGGAGATTACTTGACCAAAATTTCAACCAATTTGGTTGAAAAATGAGAGCGTGACAGTGCCGCCTCAACTTTCACGAAAAGCCGGATATGACGTCATCAAAGACATTTATCAAAAAAATGAAAAAAAGTCTAAGGATATCATACCCAGGAACTCTCATGTCAAATTTCATAAAGATCGGTCCAGTAGTTTAGTCTGAATCGCTCTACACACACACACAGACAGACAGACAGACAGACAGACAGACACACATACACCACGACCCTCGTCTCGATTCCCCCCTCTATGTTAAAACATTTAGTCAAAACTTGACTAAATGTAAAAACCAAACCCAGAACAAGACAGGTAAACGCTAACAATGACATTCTGAAGAAAGAGATGACGTGATATTGAAAGAAGACACCACGTGAATAACAGCTGACAGGCAGAGCTATTAACAGCCGGAGAAATAAACGGAGAGACAGTCGATACGGAAACATATACAGACTAACGCACATTACAAAACATATATCCAAGGAATGAATAAACATGAACATTGTTGGCTACAAATACCTAAGAGCGAACACACACCTTACTCAACACACACACACACACACACACGTACACACACACTCACACACACACAGATAAGCACTCACACACACACACGCACACACACACACACACGCGCGCGCGCGCACACATAAGCACTCACACACACACACACACACACACACACACACACACATAAGCACATAAGCACATAAGCACACACACACACACACACACACACACACACACACACACACACACAACCCCTATCCCATCCAAAACCACACGTATTAACCCCAACACACCGCTGCTTCTCTCGTGCCCAATTTTCTCCAAAATGGCCGACAAAAAGAACGACAACTCACCCATGCCAAACTCCCCGATTTCGGCGCCCTCTGCAGTGTCCTGCCGACAACAGTAATCCTTCTCGGTCATGTAGGCGATGACAACGAGAAGGGGGAAGAAGAGGAAAGTGACGATGGCTTCCCATAAGTCTACGTAGTCGGGAGTGATCAACACCAGCACAACCAGTAGCCACAGGTAAGCGAACACTGAGAAAATCGCTGTCACTACAAACACCTGAAATTTCAAACACGAAACGGTTTCAGATTTATGTTTCTCACCTGAAAGCGGCGTATGGCTGCCTAAATGGTAAAAAACGGTCATACGGGTAAAAACCCACTCGTGCAAAAAAAAACAACGAGTGTACGCGGGAGTTTCAGTACATTACGCAGAAGAAGTAGAAGAAGATTTGTGTTATTTGTTGAAGAAATTAAAGAGTGTTACTAAGGAAGAGGCCAAGTGTGCCCATACCTATTATTATTATTATTATTATTATTCACTTCATATTTGTTGGGGTGCCGGTGGTTGTTCTTTGTTGAATTGGGGTGGGAGTTTTCAGAAATAGAAGCAAATTTTGAAGTGGTAAAATGTAGGCAAATAATGACATTTTGCTCTTGACTTTGTCAGCTCGTTCTATATTTTATTCCTTTCCGTTTACTGTCTGTCTGTCTCTCTGTCTCTCTGTGTATGTCCGTCTTTCTGTCTCTCCGTGTATCCTTTCTCTTGTCCGACTATCGGTCTGTCAGCTCTAAGTCTCTCCGTCTAACTATGCACGTGTCTTGTCTATTCACCTTGATGGTTTTAATCCTGCGTATCTCTCCAGCCGGCAGACAGACGACACAGACGCCAGTGATGACCAGCAGGTTGAAGGCTGCGGACCCCACAATGGTGCCTGGACCCAGGGATCCGGCCTTGAAGCTGTTGCCCACCACCTCGATGACCGACAGCAAGATCTCGGGAGCACTGGAACCCAAGGCCATCAGGGTCAGGTTGGCCACTGTGTCGTTCCACACCTATTGGGGCAAAGGAGAGAAAAAAAATTAAAGTTAATGAGTGATATAACGAAGATGATTTCAGGACGGTTCTGTTAGTTCGTGTGGTTGGTTGGGTGTGGTAAGGGAGTGAGGGTAAGAGAGAGAAAGAAAAGGAGAGAGAGAGAGTGTGTGTGTGTGTGTGTGTGTGTGTGTGTGTGTGTGTGTGTGTGTGTGTGTGTGTGTGTGAGTATGTGTGTGTGTGTGTGTGTGTGTGAGTGTGTTGGTGTGTGTGTGTGTGTGTGTGTGTGTGTGTGTGTGTGTGTGTGTCTGTATCTATATCTGTCGGTCTGTCGGTTGATTTTGGATAGTGCTACACGATTATAACATTTAATTAGACTTATGTGCCACATTCACGCAATGTGTAATGTTTATCTGACACTTTGGTAGCTGTTTCAGTACAACGCTTGTTTCAATGCACGTGTGGCCGTCAATTTAACCACTCACCCTCCCCCCCCCTCCCCACCTCTCCAACCCCTCTATTAATGAAAGCATCCTGAGTTGACCCAAGTTGCACCCACCTTAACCGACAGCTCCCTGTAGCCAGTCTTGGCCGTGCTGTCCGCGATGCGCACAGTGGAAGTCTTGCTGGTGATCATCTCGATGGAGCGCATGAAGACATCGGCGATGATGGACACGCCCAGGAAGCAGTACAGGAGGCCGAAAAAGTACATGAAGGCCCTCACGCCCGAGGACCAGGTGTACTCGTTGACGAAGGGCAGGAGAAGCCCCTTGTCCGAGCACAGGTATTCATCCAGATCACACGTGGACATGGTGGCTGATCCGATCCGTGGCTGCTGCGCCTCGCCCCGAGTTACCTTGAACCCTGCCAGACATGTCAACATTCATCAACACCTGTCTGAAGCGCATCTTCAACAGCAGGTGGACAGACACAATCTGCAATGAGGAGCTGTGGCAAAGCCTGAGGGCGGGCCATGAGCCGGTTGACAACCCGATTCTCATGAGAAAGTGGGGCTAGATTGGATACACCCTCATTAAACCAACCTACAGCATCACCCGCCAGGCTCTCACTTGCAAACATCAGGGGAAAAGAAAGAGGCGAAGGGTAAGAAACAGCTGGAGGAGAGACACGGAGGCAGAGCTAAAGAGGCAAGGCAACAGCTGAACAGAAGCGGAAAGAACAGCCCAGAGCAGAGTGCAATGAAGAAACGTCTTCAATGGCCTATGTTCCGCTGTGGGCAAAGGGCTTAAGTGGTAAGTCAAGCTGCCAGACATGTTGAGGACGTTGTTTATGTCAATACTTGATGCCACGTTTACTAGTGGATTCATCCATGTCATCAAGAACGCCTGCTGTCAAACTTTTTAGTTAAACCGGAGTTCTGTCCATTTAAAAACTTCTGAACCAATTGTTGTGTATATTTCATTGGCGACCTTTCTTGTCTCAACACAGCAGGCAAGTATGTGTGCTAGTGTCATTGCGTGATGTATATCGTGCAGACAACAAAAGTATTACGAGTGGCAATGTACACCACGCCTTTGTTTCTCCCATGTCTCTTTAGTTCATATCTACGGACGGAGGAACATTGCAAATCGGATCAGTCCCACCCTAACCCCCGCTCCCCCCCTCCAACACACACACACACACACACACACACACACACACACATACTTCAGAGCTACTTTGAACCCGACAGGCTTTCGTCCTACATCGCGTCTGATTAACTCAGACACAAAAAGCGAAGTTCACGTGCTGATCACTTGCCAATGCCCCTCCTTGTTCTATTAATGTTTAATGAGAATAAAGGCACGTTCGTCGTACCAACAATGGCAGAGAAGCAACGGCACCGAGGACGAGCGTAATAATGTCGATCTATGTATTCACACGCAGGGATGTCAATGTCCGTTTTTAGCTTGTCGTGGTTTTTTTTTAATTGAACTCTGCTACCAAGAAAATGTTACTGGTACCTCCTTTTCTGTGTGAAGAATCGCGTATACCGCTACGTATCTGTCCAGGTTTTTACGTGTGATGAGAGTATCATATCATTTAGACACATACCGACATTGTATAGCCTGGCTGCTTACTCTGCTGAATTAAATTCGCAGATTGACATAGGTGTCAATTACACAATTCATTCAGCGACAAAATCTCAGTCTGCAAAGAAAGCAAATCAGGTGTGTGTCCAAGTGTGTCCAAGTGGAAGGATGCTCTTCCATCATGTAGAAGCCTGAAAAGATCTGTGGCGATGTACACAATCGTTTACACGGGAAGAACCGCAGCACCTTTAAGCTCAGACGTGCCTTGTGTTTGTGTGAAACACTGCCTTCAGTACATCTCCACCTCGTATGTCTTTTTAAAACTGTATGAAAATACTCATAAGACCGATATATACAGGGTGGGCCATAAAAAGTGTCCACATTTAATTTGTTAATATTTTTCCTGTAAAGTGATATTTTCTTTTCTGTTTCAGATAGAATTTGAGACAAGCATCTTAGAATTCTTTTAAAGCCTGAATGGATCGCATTCCAGTACAGGAAAGGACCAAAATCGTTGAACTTTACTTTGCTACCAATTCTGTGGTTCTCGCCCAGCGCGCTTTTCGGAGAGAGTTCCCTGGCACACACTGTCCATGTGCGAGAACTGTGAAGCGCCTCGTGGATAAATTCAGGAACACTGGTAGTCTCGCAGATAACAATACAGGACATAGTGGTCGACCATTTTCTGAATTTATCCACGAGGCGCTTCACAGTTCTCGCACATGGACAGTGTGTGCCAGGGAACTCTCTCCGAAAAGCGCGCTGGGCGAGAACCACAGAATTGGTAGCAAAGTAAAGTTTAACGATTTTGGTCTTTTCCTGTACTGGAATGCGATCCATTCAGGCTTTAAAAGAATTCTAAGATGCTTGTCTCAAATTCTATCTGAAACAGAAAAGAAAATATCACTTTACAGGAAAAATATTAACAAATTAAATGTGGACACTTTTTATGGCCCACCCTGTATATACACAATGATTTTGTAATTCTATGTCTTGTGTGTTGTCACTATTTTGCCACGTTTTTTTACTCGCTCGTCGAACCAGCACCATTCCCTCGAATAATTATTCTCTCTTCCGACATTTTGTTTCTGCCAATTCTGTTTAAGTAGATTTGTTCGTGATTTGTGCTCACACGACGGTGTGATTGTACTACAAATGCTTTCGATATAGCGCATCCTTGAGTCAAATCGATTTGAAATATTCATTCCCTTTCAGTAAATGACATCAGTTGTCAGCTCAGGAGCCTGTCTCACGGGACGGATTGCTTTAACGATCTCTGCGTGTGTGATGCAAACGAAAGTCACATTTTGTCTTGGAGATTTGTCGAAATATACGTACGATTCACCCAAAGAGATTTGCAACACGCGATGAGCAAGCAAGTGAACTTTTCCCTTTACAAACACAAAATAGAAGTTTGCCTCTCTCTCCGTCTCTGTCACTGTCTCTCTCAAGTCTTTAATTGTCTCTTTGTCTTGATGTCAGTCTCTTTCTCTCTCTCTCTCTCTCTCTCTCTCTCTCTCTCTCTCTCTCTCTCTCTCTCTCTCTCTCTCTCTCTCTCTCTCTCTCTCTCTCGCTCACGCTTTCTTTCTAAAAATAAAGATTTATTTTGTCTTATCTCTCTGTTTATACCATTTTCCCCGCCAAAAAAACCACCATCTCTTCCCGTTTCCTACGTTCTCTTCTAGTTTTTTCTCTTCTCTATGTCTTATCTTCGCTTCACTTCTCCTATTGTATCTTATACCTCTTCTTTCGCTTATTCCTTCACTCGTTAGTTTTAAACCATAACATAAATCTAAACAGAGACGTGAGCGGCTGACGTGACAAACGAACAGCGGGCAAAGTGCATTCGAACGTTCGTGTGAGACGTTTTAAGCATTTAGCGGTTGTCTGCGTATGCTCAAGGATCAGGTCACGTTTCCGTCACGTTCGCGTCGTCATTTTAACCTTCTGCCGGTCAGATCTCACTCGGGTAGTTAAATGAATGTGAAAACACTCTTCTGGCTTGCTGGTCGTGGTCTCAAGAGGCGTCGAATGTAATGCCAGGCTGAACAAATAAGACACTCGCTTTGTGTGTCCGTGCTTATCGGTCAGTGGAACTTGCTGGCAGTATGAATGGGACATTCTGTTTTTAGAGAAGGGTAAATACCAGGCGGTATCCATGTATGAAAAGAAAACAGTACTTTTCGTGGGGGAAAAGCAAAGACAGAGTCGTATTTTGAACATGATGAATCGTTATTTTGTCTTGCAGCAGATTTGCGTCACCGGTTTGAACAGTGGTGGGACAGTTTCTTAGTTATGAAGATTTTGAAAACACAAAATGTTCAATAACTTGAATCTAGAAACCTGGAAGATGGGATCGTTCAACTTTGAAAACGGCAGGTGTGTGCGTTGTTTTGGACGATGTCTCTTGCTTCGTTAATAACATATAGTGATATTGTTAGCCT
>NC_090246.1:75982746-76047746 GCF_037325665.1 Littorina saxatilis
TGTCTGTTTTTCTTCAAGGAAGCGCCTGTTGATTTGAATCTTAAAAAGAATAGTTATATATTCATTGCATTTAAATTATGACAAATTTCATGCCGTTCGCACTAATATAATTCATACAAATGCTAAATGTTCATCATCCATCTCAGCAGTGTATGTGTGCACAACCCTACAGCACCGAGCGTCTCAATTATGTTACTGGCTTCAATCACTAATCGCTCTTAACAGTTAAATACCTAGGCCTTCCTTCAAGTAAAGGCCATCTTGCACATCACCCGGGCCACACAACCGTCCAGGCTTTTACATGGAACAATAGCATCTTTCCACTCGAAAACATACCAAAAATCAACAGTCTTGCTGCTTTTTATATAAATACTGGGTTTTTTTCCCGCTGATTTATTTCCGAAGTGACACCACTGTCAATCTGTGAAATAAATTCAGCAAAACATCCCCACTTTTCACTGTACTCAGCCCGGCTGTCGACTTTTGGTGTGTGTTCAAGTGGAAGGATGTAAAAGTTCAAAACGATTTTGTGGTGCACATATTCAATTTTACCAGAAGGATGGCACCTTTAAAGTTTTCCTGCTGATGATATTAGTACGTGACGGAACTCAAAAACCGAATTACATCCTTTTTAGCGCGACGTGAGACACGTTGATGGCAGGGAGACTGAGCCCCTTTAAAGTCACTACTTCACTCGGCGTGCGTGCATCCGCGTATACCTGATACAGGCGTGACTGCTTCTTCCGCACAGACGACAACGTCTACAGTTCAATAAATGAGTTTTACACCTTGAAGTAATTACCGGCGTTGCATGTGGTTTTCACGTCACCAGACATGTTTGTAGCAACATGATTTCCGAAGTAAAATGAACACTACCTACTTAGGACACGACCTGTCAAATCTCTGGCATATCTAAGGTATTCACGACTGAGGGATTTGTCATTAATCAAAACAGATAGCGGGAAGATCTACTTCGACAGGCAATTCATTCTAACTATTGTTGTTTTTGTTTGTTTGTTTGTTTTTCACCCTCCAGAGATAGAGAAAAACACAGACAGGCAGGCAGGCAGGCAGGCAGGCAGGCAGGCAGAGGTTAAGCGTGAAAAATAACATTATTGTTGTATAAACAAACAAGAGAAAAAAACTAAATAAAATAGAAATTAACAGACTATAATACGAGTGATGAAGGTGGTAGCATACCAGCAGATTCCTTGCAAGTTAAATGCTTCAATATTTATGCCAGACAGTCCACTGTGACATGCCGTGTTTCGGAAACCGTACTCGCCGTATCAGTAATGAAAAATCGATGATTGGTCAGTAATTTCTCAAAGAAAATCTTAGAAAATGTAATGATTTGTCATGTTTATATATTCGGATACAGACTGAATCTTTTTTTCTTACCTGTGGTGGAGAAGTTCTCAGTAGTAAATCCCACACTGTGTGCAACAGAGTGTAACTAGTGAACACTCAGTTCTAGTGGAAGGTGTGTTTTGTGGCAGCACGCGCTTGGTAACCTCTCGCGCCATGCAAGCATTGCAGACGACACCCTGCCTACGTCACGGAATCCTACCTATCGAGGCGTTCAGTGGGTCCGCTATCTACACAAACACCCGGCTATTTGTCGCTAGTGACATTCCCGGGCAGAAAGAGCATAGAACGTAGCGACGCGTTTGACGAGGTTGCTAATAAACAATTGAGCGAATTGGCCGTCTTGCCATAGGCGACTGCCGTGAAAATACAATGCGATTGCGATCAGTCACACTCTGACTTCAAAAGAAAAAAAATCAATCATATAATATCATGGTACTCTAGCTATCTGCGTAACGGCCTTAAAAATACACTAACAAACACACCCGTGCTTTAGGCAGATTAATAAAACACACAAAAATGTTATCAAGCGTCATTGAAACGGTCCTCGGTAGCCCTTATTTGATTGTGGTCATGATATTGCTGGTCAAATTTTATTTCAGTCATTGACGTGGCTATTGTCTACTTGCCGCTGGAAGTGAGAAAACTATCCTTAGCGGAAGATGACAATTATTCGGTTGTACTGCAGAAAAAACAAGTCGCGTAAGGCGAAATTACAACATTTAGTCAAGCTGTCGAACTAACAGAATGAAACTGAACTCACTGCATTTTTACAGCAAGAGCGTATACTCGTAGCATCGTCAGTCCACCGCTCGATGCACAGGCAGTGAAATTGACAAGAAGAGCGGGGTAGTAGTTGCGCTGAGAAGGATAGCACGCTTTTCTTTATCTCTATTCTTTTTAACTTTCTGAGCGTGTTTTTAATCCAAACATATCACATCTATATGTTTTTGGAATCAGGAACCCACAAGGAATAAGATGAAATTGTTTTTAAATCGATTTCGGAAATTTTATTTTAATAATAATTTTTATATTTTTAATTTTCAGAGCTTGTTTTTAATCCGAATATAACATATTTATATGTTTTTGGAATCAGAAAATGATGAAGAATAAGATAAACGTAAATTTGGATCGTTTTAAAAACAATTTGGTTTTTTTACAATTTTCAGATTTTTAATGACCAAAGTCATTAATTAATTTTTAAGCCACCAAGCTGAAATGCAATACCGAAGTCCGGCCTTCGTCGAAGATTGCTGGGCCAAAATTTCAATCAATTTGATTGAAAAATGAGGGTGTGACAGTGCCGCCTCAACTTTTACAAAAAGCCGGACGTCATCAAAGGTATTTATCGAAAAAAAGAAGAAAAAAATCCGGGGATATCATTCCCAGGAACTCTCATGTCAAATTTCATAAAGATCGGTCCAGTAGTTTGGTCTGAATCGCTCTACACACACACACAGACACACACAGACTGACACACACACACACACACACACACACATACACCACAACCCTCGTCTCGATTCCCCCCTCTACGTTAAAACATTTAGTCAAAACTTGACTAAATGTGACCGGATCTGACAAAATGGTAGATAAGCCGCGGGAACCTCTTTTGAGATACATTGAATATACCAATGTAGGTCAATTATTGGAGAATTGGGTTATTGGCATTTTGTTATTTTGATTGCAATTAGGTAACATCACGTTTTATTAGGAGAAGACATTTTTCTTTCTTTGATAGATTGAAGTATGACTGAATGGACGATTGAATCAAAAAGAGATTAAGAATGTAACTTGAGTGCGTGGGTTTTGTTATCATGTATATGCTTGCGTACGTACTCGGAGGTACCATGAGGGCCTTTGGGCGGTACCCCAGGCCCCTGGGAGTAGTGGTGAGATTAGTTTAATTCCTTCCAGAGAGATTATGTGCCTGTCAGGGAGAGGGAACGTGTGGCTGATTAAATGATGTCTGTGAGAATGTGTGAGTGAAGTTTCAGCTTCACAATTACTCGATCTGCCACAGACCTGGACAGCTGCTGCTTGCTGCGGAGGGCCTGACCCTTGATGCCCGCGTTCGACCCACCAAGCTCCTGTACCAAGAGGAGAAGAGTCTACACGAATTTGGCTTTTCTGTCTATAGATACGTCAATATACATTATATGGTCCATAGAATACAGCCTCTCTACATGAATTTAGCTTTTCTTCTTCCACAGAATACAGCCACTTGGCTCAATGAATAATATTAGGCTTTAGCCGGAAAGGAATTTACGTCCATTCCTTTATACATCAGATTACAATCATTATTATTATCAGCAGTGGTGTTACTAGCTGTAGAAGTAGTAGTCTTAGAAGTAGAAGTGTCATTAATATTGATTGGATGGTCTCTTCTGATCATCAAAGCATAATGCTACGGAAGTCGGCATTTTTTGCCAATATCCAAAAGCATATTGGCAATAACAAAGACGCATGGTTCCGGTTTACCCATCTGTCCCACACGAGTGTTTCACTGAATCAACAACAGCAGACACTGACAGCTTGAAATTCTTCTCGGGAATGTTTTTCAGCTTTACAAATGTCGATAGCTTACCCTTTTCTGCTAACTTCCCGATGAAACAGGACTAAACCAATTATTTTCTGTCCCTAAACACCACAAAATGCCCAAAGTCGAAAGATGTAGTACAAACAGGGGAGTAAAACGGAACAGCCGTTTGTGTGTGCCGGCTGTGTGAGCTCAGTTGCCGATGCCGAATACCCCACTTCCCCTCTGAAGTATTGATGTACAACCCATGGCACTAACATTCATGTAGTCGTTTATAACTGAGGTTGAAAAATTCGCTTCATGACGAGACAAGTATAAATGCCATTCACCCAAACTGAAAACTTCTCTGCCGTCTGCTCGCGTTGTACGGATTAGCTGTTCTCTTCTCCTCCCCTTGTTGCATCCAAGTTCTTCGGTTGTTTCTGGTTTTTCGTTGATGTTATGTTTTGGTCTTCTTCATTAGTAGTCTTGTTCAAAATTTAAAAAAAACTCAAACTTCTTTTTGTTGTATACGAATGAACTAATAAATTGAAAAGCTGTTTAACAGCTGTGTTGTCAAATCGAGTTTTTTCAAAGGCAGTGTGGCGCCTGCACAAAATTAATGCGCATAAGAAACGGCGTCTGTTATCAAAATCTGAGATCAACGCATCGACGCAAAAACTGTCATTTTGTAAGTTTGGAACAACAAATCAAGGTCAGAACAGCTATATAATCGCCGCTATTGTATTTTCAGCGCAGCAATAGGGTCCGATATTTAGACTCGAACAAGTCACAATGCGACTCGTCTTCGACTCGTCGGCATTATACTTGTCTCGTCTAAAATAAATATCGGACCCTATTGCGACGCTGAAAACACAATAGCTGTTTATCATTCAGATTAATTAATTTTGCACTCCAATCAACATACGAGGCATTGTAGCTTCGTTGGATGACGAATACGTTCCTTTTTTCAAAAGATCGTAAGAACCTTCTTTTCTTGCTGGTCTGAATATTATTGTCAAATGTATCATCCTTCAAGTGCTGATGCTCGTGTAAACCACCACTGCCACTTAGAAACAGCCCAACGATTAACATCTTGAACACGCGGCCAGTACAACTGGCCTTGACACGGAACGATTCAAGGGGGGCAATCTCAAGTCATCTTGTTGGGCGCAAAGTAAGAATCCGGGGCAGAGTTGGAATAATCGGGATTTCCCGAAACCTCATTTGATTTCCAACAAAGCGCCGCATTTCCGGAAACGAGCTGCCTCGTTCTAGAAATGGCAACCCTTCGACTGGCACACAAAAAAGTATACCCTTTTCACAGGTCATGAATAAGGTATATGAAAAAGCAAGGTCTTATACAGGGGAAGTCTTGAATTGGGGGTGTCGGGATACACTGTGTAAGAATTCTCTCAGTGACACTCACTCAGCGCATGCAGCTAGCTAGTTGCTGCTTCTTCTTCTTCTTCTCTCCGTTGGGACCGGGTTTATTTGATAAACGTAAGTGGTCCCGCGTTGATGTCACTTGTCGATTCCGGATGCGGTGTGTGCCTCTTGGAATCGGGATGACAATTTAAAAAAACCAGCACTGAGAAAGGGCAGGAACTGGATAGGTTGGGAGGCGTTTAAAACTATGTACAGGGGTTGAGGGATTAGGGGTTGCCCACTGGCGGTTGCAGGGGACTGCTACCGCGGAGACGTGAGCGGAACGACTCAAGGCTTGGGGCTGATGTCGTCGTCGTGGGAAGATGGTTCCAGTTGGAGATAGTCCGTGGGAAAAAGGTGTTGCATATGGCTTTATGGAAGTCCTGTTGCTGCCTCAGCCCATCTCCTCTTGTTCTTGCGTCGGAGCTATGGAGATAGTTCTTTTCATCTATGCCGACCATCTTGTGCTTGATTTTGTACAGCATCATGAGGCGATTGTTTTCTCGTCTATTTTCCAGAGTTTCCCATCCTAGGTTGTTCAGCATGTTGGTAACTACGCCAGGCGTTTTTTCGAAGTAGTTGTTATGGGCGTATCTGGCTGCTCTTCTCTGGACCATTTCTAATGCCTGCTTGTCATTTTCCTGATGTGGGTCCCACACTGTTGACGCGTATTCGAGAGTGGGACGAACCATGGTTGTGTAGGTAGCTGACTTCACCTTCATCGTGCATTCTTTGAAGTTTCTTCTGAGAAATCCCACGGTTCTGTTTCCTTTGGCGGTCACGTTCTTGATGTGATTGGTCCAAGATAGGTTTTCGGTGATGGTGACTCCTAAGTATTTGCTCTCCTTGGTAGTTTCGAGAGTCTGTCCATGTAGGTGGTAGGTGGACAATATCGGCGGCTTATTCTTGCTGGGAAGTATGCGGATGATGTTGCATTTGCTCGGGTTAAACTCCATTTGCCATTTCTGTTCCCAATTTTGGAGTGCGTTCAGATCTTCTTGAAGGAGGAGTGGATCTTGCTGCTTTGTTACTTTTTTTATACAGCAGGCTATCGTCCGCAAAGAGCTTTAGTTTTGAATGTTTAACTGCCTCGGGCATGTCGTTTATGTAGATCAGGAATAGGAGGGGGCCTAGGACTGTACCTTGGGGCACCCCTGACGTCACTGGTCCAGCCGATGAATGAACACCTTCAAGTACTACTTGTTGCGTTCTTCCTGTCAGGAACGAGCATATCCATTTAAGTGTGTTGTTCCTCACTCCGTAGTGGTCGAGCTTGTGAAACAGTCGCTGGTGTGGAACCTTATCAAACGCCTTGCTGAAGTCGAGCAGGATTGCGTCGACTTGGTCCTCTGAGGCCAGGTTCTTCGCGATGTCGTGCACAGTCTCGATGAGTTGAGTCTCACATGACCGGAATTTCCTGAACCCATGTTGTGCTTCTGTCAGGATCTTATGGGTGTCAAGGTGATTCATGATGTTACTGTGGATGATGTGTTCGAGAAGTTTGCACGTGATGGACGTAAGTGACACAGGCCTGTAGTTAGCTGCCTGGTGACGGTCTCCCTTTTTAAAGATTGGCACCACCAATGCATCCTTCCAATCCTGCGGCACAGCGCCCTCGTCAAGTGACCTCTGGAACATTTTGGTAAGTAGGGGCGTGAGTTCCTCAGCTCCAGTTTTCAGAATGAAGGCTGGGATTGCGTCGGGTCCTGTGGCTTTGTTAGTACGCAGATTCAAGAGTAGCTTCCGGACGCCTGCTTCGGATACTTTGATGCTATCCAGGGCGGGATGTTTGCTCGTGCCTTTGTTTGGGATGCTCGATAGGTCTTCCGTTGTAAACACAGACTGGAATTGGGATTGAAGTATCTCCGCCTTGCTGATGTTATCGCTCTTCAGGAAACCATCCTGGTTCTTCAGCGGAGCAACCCCAACAGACTCCTGCCCTCTTGCTTTTACGTGAGCCCAGAATTTCTTTGGGTTTGTGGCGTAGTCCGCGCTAATGACTTCTTCAAGGTACGTACTATTGGCTCTCTTTATTTCGAACCTAACCGCGGCTTGGAGTCTCTTGTAGCGATCAACGTCTCTTTTTTTTCCTGTTCTTCTCGCTTTCTTGTGCGCGCGTTGCTTCCTTCTTATCGCTCTCCTGATTGAGGTGTTGATCCAGGGATTACTGCTTCTCCGGGAGTTTGTTTTTGTTGGAATGCGTTTCTCAATAATCGCTTGTACTCTCTCCTTGAAGTAGGACCAAAATCTATCGATCGTAGCGGTTTCTGCCGTATTAGTCTCCATCTCTTTCGAGAGGTGGCGGAGGTCTTCCTTTATTCCATTGGAATCAGCTTTGTGCCATAGGTAGATCTTTCGTTTGGTCGGTCTCGGTCTCGAGGGTATGAGTGTCGTATCGTACAGAACTACGTCATGATCGCTTTTTCCAACAGGGGGGAGGGGCTTGCAGCGCATGGTAAAGCTAGGATGGGTGGTGAGAATGATGTCCAACGTTGCTTTTTGTCTTGTTGGGAAATTGACAACCTGTTCCATGTCCGTGTCTGCCACGATGTCCAGCACGCACTTGCTTACCCGGTGGGGGTATTGGTTGCGTTCAATGGTTAACGTCGACCAATCGATGTCTGGAGCATTGAAGTCTCCAGCAGCGATGAAAATGTTGCGTTTATTCTTTTTCCTAATCTTTGCAAACTCTTCCTTTGACTTTGTTAGATAGTCCTCATCAGTTCTGATGCATGGTCTATAGTAGGCTGCTATTGTGACTCTCTTTTTGCTGGGTCCCAATCTAAAGTTTCCACTTAAAAGTTCGACGTCTTTAGATTTGTAGACGTCGTGCATTTCCAACTCTTTTTTGGCGGCAATAAGTACTCCGCCGTATGTTTGGGTTTTGCGGTCATTGCGTTCAACATCAAATCCAAGATAGTTGGGGAAAAGTTCTACTGATTGTCTATTGTTTTCGTGTTCCAGCCATGTCTCGATCAATTTTGAACACAATGATTTTTTTTTCAGAGTAGAGTGTTAGTTTGTTACAACAGGCTGAAATCATCTTTAGTTTTAATCAACATTTTGCAACAATCAATCACATCAATATAGCGCACAGACTTGCACATTACGTTTCAAGAGCCTAGATTACCATGCAGTGACAAGAGCATAATGCTGTCTCTGCAGCCCAGAGAGAATGTTTTCTGAAACGTTCAAAAATTACGTAAAATTGGTGCGTTTTGGTCGAGTGGGATGGGTCGTTGAACTGTGTTGTTACAGCCCGCCGAAGTTATCAAAAGTGTTTTGCCTTTTGTAATTCGGTTGGTTTGGTGCGTTATACAATGCATCTGCTTTTTCAAGACTAAGCATTGATCACTTTAAAACACAAGGATCATCATAGGCCATCATGACTTGTATCATTTTACATCGCATTCTAAGAAAGAGCAGGATTCTCACTATGCGCGCGGTACATTTCTAGAATCGCGTAGCGCAAAGTTAGAATTCCTACAATGGCGGCCATTGTTGGAATTCCAACAAAGCGCAGGTCATTTCTGGAAAAGCGCCGATGACGAGATGGGTCGCAAAACTCTGAAAGAGGGAAATCCAAACGCAATCCGCCTTGTTCGATTGTATGGGCTTGGACGATAGAGAAAAATAAGAAAAGCAAGAGTCCAGTCTGGACGAAACTGCTATCAAGAACGCAGAATTGATTTTTTCTGAGTTTTTTTTAGCCGTAAGCGCCATGTTTATCGGAGCAGGAAACTCTTCCAGAGTGAGGCCCCTTTGTTGGTTTCACTGCGGTGAACAGCAGTTATGAGAAATGAGAAATGGCGCTTACGGCTAAAAAAAAAACTCAGAAAAAATCAATTCTGCGTTCTTGATAGCAGTTTCGTCCAGACTGGACTCCAGCTTTTGCTTTTCTTATTTTTCTCTTTCGTCCAAACCCATAAAATCGAACAAGGCGGATTGCGTTTGGATTTCCCTCTTTCAGATGACTTGAGATTTCCCCCCTTGAATCGTTCCGTGTCAAGGCCAGTACTGTAGTACTGGCCGCGTGTTCAAGATGAACGATTAAAAGCCTGTCGTTTAAAATGTTCTGTTAACTTACCTCCCTTGATTTTTGAGTGTGAAGTAGTGAATTTGAATCTGCCGGTGAACGGGGTCTCTGTTCCACTCTATGAAACTACCTCTTTAAAATCGATTTGTTGTTTTTACACCCATTTTCCCTTTCCTCAGTATGTTTAGAGCTGTTATGCGAGAGCATGCGAGTGTGTGAAAGAAATTGAGCAATGGATAAAGAGTTTGGATGGTGGATGTGAAATGTGATACCTGAAAATTATTCCAAAAACACTTATCTAACACATATACATACAAACACCAAATAGGTTGTTTCTCAAGATTTATTTCCCATCCTTCTATGTTACAAACATGAAAAAATGGTACAGTGTATGTAGCTTGTCCTTAGTACAACTATGAAAAATGAATTAGTGAAATCTTATCGTTCGGGCATAATTAAAACAAAATCCATGGTGAACATGGACATGCTATACATGTACTTTCTTTATTTGAAATCGCCAAAAGACATCCAGGATTGATGCTTTAGAGTGACAATTATGAATGAGAGACCTGATACGTATTATTGAAACAAACATTTTATTTTTACATGTTCATTTGGAAAAGGGGAGAGGGGTGCATGAAGTTTGTAAGCTGAAGTTTACAAAAGTTTCAAGTTTGTTTAATTTATAATTTTGTGTTAAGAAAATTGATTTAAAAATATTCTAAAGAGGGAGGTGTTGGATAGGTCGAAGTACGCCCACTTCGGCCTACCATGCAGACGACGCAAGGGAAAGCACTCCCGCTTTGTAACTAAAACTTCGGGTAATAAAGATGGCCACACCAGGTTCCTCAACTGTCTTGTCTACCTTGTAACCACGCAATACCACACTTTCCACTCTCATTTTTTCTTTATTTGGTGTTTAACGTCGTTTTCAACCGTTCAAGGTTATATCGCGACGGGGAAAGGGGGGAGATGGGATAGAGCCACTTGTTAATTGTTTCTTGTTCACAAAAGCACTAATCAAAAAATTGCTCCAGGGGCTTGCAACGTACTTTCCACTCTCAGATTCTTTCCCCTTCATCTTTACACGCATAATAAAACCCATTCATACTACTGTCACTTGTACCAACACTTCATTCATATGAAAAATACAATCCAACAAAACGCGCAAAAAAAACACTGCTGGCATGATTAGAAGAGGTGACAGACAGTAGTGTCTGTGGTTGTTCCATAATTCAAAAACAAATCTGTGACGGCTTTCAAGAAATTGTTTGTTTACACAAGCCTTGACTCTCAACAGTAAACACACCATAAAAAGTCAGAATCTTCATTCACACTTTACGACACAAAACTAAACTTAAAACAAAAGTCATCGAGACATGATGCTCGACTGAGGTATGGAAAGCAACGTTCAGCCGCTGAGTTAGATGAGCAGCTTCTCAATGCTGTTCTGGATAGCCTCAATCTGACTCTTCAGTTGAGACCCATCCTTCATCGTCACAGAGCAGGCTATGACTGGCCGCGACACCCCACAGGCTCGGCCCAAGGCTGTAAAACAAAAACCAAACAGCCATTAAAACCGGGGCAAACAACTCAAACTCCATATCTGTCAACACTTGAGTGGCAGAGTTTAAAAACCTTCAAAAAACACAGTGGAACCCTCTTATAAGACCTCCAAAAATATGGAGAAAATCAGGGGAGTCTTAAAATGGAGGTATATTTGCAGAGGTTATGAACAGAAAAGCTGTAAAATTAGGGTCTTAAAAGGGGAGGAGTCTTAAATTGGAGAGTCTTAAAAGTTCTACTGTAAATACTTTAATTTTCATGTAACCATTGCTGTCTTCCATTCTGCTTCAACCAATATTTCAGCTTTGTAGACAGAAATGAACCACTGTCATGACTCATTTTGTTTGTTTGTTTATTTGTTGCTTAACGTCCAGCCGACTACGCAGAGCCATATCAGGACGAGGAAGGGGGGGATGAAGGGGGCCACTTGTCAAGCGATTCCTGTTTACAAATGCACTAACCCATTACTTGTGTCCCAGCAGGCTTTAGTAAAACTAAATTAATACCTACTGGAAGATTACCAGTTTCCAGTATGTTAAAATAGGCTTAACCTATCTACTGCTGGACTTACATCAGAACACTAACAGATTAAACTATACATGAATCGCGAGACAAGCGGCAAGAGAAGAGATTTTTGGAAAAAATACAGGTGAATGAGCAAGAAGGCAGAAAAAAAAAGAATTCATGAAGAAAAAGAGAGCATGACAGGAAAGAGGAACCAAAAATCTACCTAACAGCAAACTAGAAAGCTCCTGCGGTTCCAAAAACAGGAGGGGCTTTTAATTTCATAACCGCAGTGCCCCACTGCGGGATCATGACTCATTTCCTGATCTTAAAAAATGATGAATTCAAAAGACAGTGCTTGAATAATTATGTGTACAACTACAATACCTCTTGATCTATCTTTAAGACAACAATAATTATAATGTTAGTATTTCTATTGTCTTTTTATCACTATCAAAAGCGCACATCAAATACTTGCCTTGCTTGGAGCGGACAAACACGTAGGGCACATTCTGAAACACAAAAAGAAAGGAGCTGCTTAAATAATTTATTCACTGATTATGCATCCCACTAAACCCCTAGGAGGAGTTTGAAAGGAGTAACAAACAGCCATGCTGAATATTTTACAAAACGTTAGCACTCGTGCCCCAACACACTATTTCCTGCAAACAAAAATTGCAACAACAGAAGTTTTGCTAAGGAAAGAATGTTGTGTCAGGAAAACAAATGTGCATCAGTAATATCGCACTGCTTAATTAAAAAAAAAAATGTTTAATAACAGATAGTGCCAGAATGCATTCAGTCTTGACTGGCTAGTTATGTTACCTTGTCTTCACACAGCAATGGCAAATGGAGCAGGATCTCCAACGGCTCCGCATCAGCAGACATGACAATGAACTCAGAAATGCCTCTGTTCAGTGTTTTGGTCGCTGCACACATACACAAAATGAATAAAAAATTAAATTAAATCCAAAGCACATGCTATTGCTACAGCTTCTTAAAATCATTCTCTTCAACAACCATTAATTTTTATGTTGAAAGTGCAGACATAATACATTCATAATCTCATTACAAGCAACTGCTGTCTACATCATGAAAAACTTAAAAAGACACAAATAAAGCACTGCAGTGATCAGCTTACAACCTTATCTCTTAGACTTACCCAGACAAACTTGACAAGAGTAATGGTCAAGTAAAAAAGAAAGTAATCGGATGACCAAAATAGTACCCAGTGGTTACAAACACCACCATTAGCAACACAAACACATTTGAAAATCGCAGTCTGGACTCAATTGGAGTATTTCCCCAAAAATTCCTATAACAAGAAGAGCAAACGCTCGATCGAGTCACTTTCGCAGTTCTGAATATTATATGAGGCATCAGATGGACAGGAAGAAATTGCTATTCACAACACAATGAGTCACGTTCACATAAAATTTGAGCCCGGTCACTTTTATAGTTTCCGAGAAAAGCCCAACGTTAAGTTGTGTGTTGCCGAACAGAAAAGGCTAGTTATCTCCCTTGTTTTTCTGATAACGTTCGTAAAAGGCTACAGATGTAAATACTTTGATGTAAAGAATAATCCTACAAAGTTTCAATCACATCCGATGAACTTTGTCAAAGATATAAAATGTCTAATTTTTCCTTTGACGCTGACCTGTGACCTTGAAAAAGGTCAAAGGTCAACGAAACCATCGTTAAAGTGTAGAGGTCATTGGAGGTCACGACTAAACAAAATATGAGCCCGATCGCTTTGATAGTTTCCGAGAAAAGTCCAACGTTAAGGTGGTGTCTACGGACGGCCGGACTAACACTGACCGATTACATAGAGTCACTTTTTCTGTGACTCAAAAATGGTAATAAGTTACTCCAAAATAGTATGGGTAAACAGGTCTGCTTACCACTAAATATGGCAGATTGAGTACGTAGGTCTACACACTATAACATGCATTAATAAAACACAGAAATTTCCATGGTAGACATACCTTCATTGGCACCTTTCCTCAGCTGCTTATAGTTGGCTGCCTGCTGCACCAGGTCTAGAATATTCTGGGTCAGCTGAGGCTCGGCCAGGGGGTAAGCCTTGGGATTCACTTCTTCAGTGGTCTGGAATTAGAAACCCAGTCATACATTAGTTCACTAACCAGTAACTGGGTAACCTTTTCAATTAGTTGTATTACCGGAGTTGGTTATTGTGAATGCAATCTCAGCATCTCAATTTGCCTTACTAGGTATTCAAAGCATAAAAAGCCATTTGAATTCTTAAAATGTGTGGTTTAGACCTAGAAGTCATTTATTTTTTTGAATGGAGGCAACAATAACTAACATAGTAACATGAATGGTGGGCGGAAGCATCAACCAATGACACAAATTATACACACTTCTGGAGCTCATTCAATGAAATGAGAGGTTGCGTGTTCAGGCCTGGGTCAGGCCGCAATTTTCTCCCCCCTTTCCTAACCTAGGTGGTGGGTTCAAGTGCTAGTCTTTCGGATGAGACGAAAAACCGAGGTCCCTTCGTGTACACTACATTGGGGTGTGCACGTTAAAGATCCCACGATTGACAAAAGGGTCTTTCCTGGCAAAATTGTATAGGTATAGATAAAAATGTCCACCAAATACCCGTGTGACTTGGAATAAAGTATAAAAAAATTCCATCTCACACGGCATTAAGTCTCAGGGCTTGGAAACATGAATACACGCATGCAGGAAAAAAAGAATGGGTAGCGCCGTATCAGTGACGTATTCCCGCGTTCTATCTCACGTGACCCATTCCTCTCGGAATTGTGGGAGATAAAAACTGTATGGCAGCTCGCTTTCCCCAGGGAGAAAGCAGCCCGAATTTCTGTGAGGTTACCCTCATGGACTATATAAAATCTTATCCTTATCCTTATAATATCAACCGAATCATTGTTTTTATCGATATTTAGTTCAAGATTACTCAGTTCAAGCGCAGTCAAGTCCAGACTCCCTTATTTTTAAGGGAGGGAGAATTTGAGCCCCTGTCAGTCACTCCAGTACACGCGTTCGGAATGCACGATAAGCGTGTGCTTGATACGGTTAGTTAAACACTTCCCCTCGGCCTTTGGGAACTTGACACTGATAGCCGAAGGCGCAGCTCCTGTGCCCAGTCCATAAAACAAGAGGCACATACAATACATGCACAGGGGTAGAGGAGACGAAATAGGTGAACAAGAATAATAAGATATGTAATAGTTTTACTGCATTATAACAAACATTTAGTGTTAATGCTGCTACTTTAAATTAAAGCCATGCTTTTTTTGTTTAAACTGTGGCGTCATTTTCTGGTTTTGTTTTTGTATCCGGGGTTGTAAGAATTTACATGACAAATACAGGAATGTGATCATGCAGCCGAGTTGCAATGAGAAAGGCATCACAGATTCAGGCAGTTCGAGTTCATCATTGTCTGCTGTTGGTCTTTGAGCAGTCGCTGTTATTCAGAATAGTCCGGCGCCTGTGGGTGGACATGAATTGCGAAAGCTGTTCAGAGAAGGGTATTAAAATGTTTATCAATTTTAAAAGGAATATAAAAAGGGAAAACACCAATCTACATACAAGTAAAGGCTGTAGTTATCTGTTTGTCGGGAAAAAGGTCAATGTATTAAATATTTTCCTTACACACTGGGTGTGAAAGAGAAATCATACAGCTCAGCAACTATTCAGTAAATGCGGTACATGCAGATACACACACAAAATCAGCGGCAGCATGAACGGAAAGCCGAATTTCGATCACAATTTTGAAGTTATAATTGAAAACAATGAGGTTGAAAGGAATGAACTCTGTCTGAAAGAAATAATTATAAACTGCTCAGTTATTTTGCTTTTGTTGGCACACATTTTCACACACTTATTGCAGAAATAATGACACTCTCTGCATTAGCTTACAAGTACTATTCCCATTTGTTTTAATCCCGTAATCAATGTGTAGCCTAAGCAATCAAAATTACTGCAGGCCTGAATATATTATGTTATATGTTTTCTTGATCATTAACAGTATACTATATTATACGTCAAGAGCAACTATTAATTACTAGATACTCATGCAAGGATAAACATAGGGTTGTTTTATTCTTTACATCGCTAAGTTTTAATGCTTTGTTACTTCTTTTTTTTAACAACATTTTGATTTCAATTCCGGCTCCTATTCAAACAATGATTATAACTTGTCTTTCTGTTTTTATCTACCGCCGTCTTCTTTCGTTTCTCCGTCTTCTGTAAACCGGGTTTTTTATCGTGATGAACACTCATACAAACACGAAGTCAAAAACCCGGGCCTCGTTTGAGCCGTGACACAGGGAAATCTGTACGGCAACCCTGTACGGCAAACCTCTGCAACCCTGCAGAGAGAAATTCTCTCCAGAGTCTGCGGAGTTGTCAGCGTTTTGAAACTTGATAGTCTGCTACCGACGGTGGGAAAGTTTCTTGACCGCAGCATGGCAGGTCAAAATAACACACTGGGACCGAAGCGGCGGTGGAGCTTAATTGATGCCGACATGGTTGCTGCACAAACGGCCAGCAAAGCCACACCTCCTACTGGTACGTGCTATGACTGAGTCTGAACTGTACTTCTCAGTTTACTTTGGTAATTGAAAATGAGCATGCATACTTGTCTAACTTGGTAATGGTATTTAACTATAGTTAATACACAGTGGCAGGCTAAACTAGGCGAAATTGTGGCAGGAAGCCTTGACCAACAACAGGGTTATAAGAAAAAAGTTTTGAGAAGAAGAAAAAAAATTGATAAATGCACAAATCAAAAGTAAAAAATAATACTAAAGTATAAATAGGCTTGAAGTCATACCATTTTACTTTTACTAGCATAAGTAAAAAAAGTGAGGACTGCAATCTTCAAGTAAAGGCTTTTTGAAGGAATACTAAAAGAACACTAACAGTAACATTAATAACACATCTTATATCGGCTAGTGTGTGTCTGTCTGTCTGTCACTTCGCGATGCCCGGCCAAAGTTCTCGATGGATCTGCTTCAAATTTGGTGGGCATATTTAGGAATTAGGTACACCCCGGACACAATCTGGTCGATGAAAATTTTCAACACTTGCTCTCAGCGCTGTACCGATTTTGGTTTTTATGGTTTTTCTGTACATCCATTCCCAGTAACTCTTCTCCAGTGTTTTGCGCGTTTATCTCCCTTCCTTCATGTGGCGTCAATCGCGTACGCCGGGTACCCGGCACAGCCGGGTATTCGGCTCTACTTCTTCCCGGCGAAGCCGAGTATTCATCTAGTTTTAAATAAATCACTTGAAAAGCAAATGACTGACACTTGTACTTTGTAGAAACACAAAAAACCTTCGGATTGTTTGCAAATGCAACGGAGCAAATCGTAGTTGGATCTGCGACGTCCGTTGAATCTCGCCTTTTCACTATAATTTCAATAAGGCAACTCGACTCCAAGAGAGATCAATTATGCTGGTTTTTAACGTGACTTCTGCTCAGCCTTACCACGTGCTATGCAAGTGATTGAAAACAATTAGAATGGCCTCTCAGTTGCACAAACGCACACGTGTTCCCTTGTCAGCGTGAACGAACACATACACACAGGGGTTCTCTTTTTCTTCGGCAGCATGGTTTGTTCTGTGTGATCGTACCAAATTAAAATGAATTAGCCTGTCATCCAGACAGAAAATAGTTTACATCTTTCGTCCATCACAAACACTGGCGCCTAAGAAAAGAGCGGGCCGACAGTTTACTCTCTGCTTTTATCATATATTTACCATGATGATTGTAGAATTAGGTACTTTGACAGCTGTGTGAGGTTCTGGTCGTCAAAAATGTCAGAGCTCGTGTCCCTCTCGGCGAATGTCGTTCGCTTCACGGAGGTAAACGCAAATACTACGCGTGTTTGTGTCCGCACGTGTTGCAAACTGAAGCCGGAAGTTCAAAACGTTTTTCTGACTCAAAGGAAGAAGAGCCTTAACAAGGGGACCTCACTGTCCAAGCACGCTTGTCCTTAGCAGACGACAAATTAGCAGACGATAAATAGTTTGTTGACAGTTGCTCTTTTCATATATTTTTAACCTCGAATTACAGTAAATTTTCATCAAAAAGACAATCGCTGTAGACTAAGAAAATAGTTGCTCTTTGACAGTGGTGTTTTTCGTATTTGACTTTTGTTTAAATTATCTTCCGTTGTGTTATTTCGACCAGAATGGAGGATCAAGTTGTTGCGGAACCGCAACTCCAAAGTGATGATGAGGAGGTACTTTTTTTCCCTCTCGGTCTTACTCTTGGTGTTTTTTTTTTGTCTTATTGTTATCATCATTATTCCTTTTGTGGTACAAATGCAGAAAACTCAAAAGTGCACACCAAGGTTTCAAAATATGCTTTTCAAAATGTGGTTTGTTTGTATATTTTTTTTTAGTTTGTTGTCATGTTTTACATTATAACAACAAAGTAAACTTGTCTTCCAGGAATCATTTTTCCAGGACATTGACCAACTCCAAAATCATGGAATTGTAAGCAAACTTCTTTTTTCTTCTCACTTATAAAATTGTGTACCTAGGCTACTTTTAATCCAGTGTGATGTTTACCTCTTCATAAACATTTCAACCAATTATGGAAAATATACGTATTCCAGTGTTGTTCCTAGACTCAGAGAACAATAGATCATATGAAATTGGATACATGCTATCTATATGTCCAAATATCCCAGCTACAAACAAACAAAAAACAAAAAACAAAAAGGTCAACGATTTTTGTCTTCCTGGACTACCACAATGTTTCCTTTTGATTTACAGTATTACAGGCTGCTTCGGACCAGAAGAAACTATTGAGGCTCAAGACATTTTCTGCTTGCACCTGTTCACACAGACACACACACGCATCCACTGAACCTACCCACAAAATAATTTTACTTGCACAGGTCTTGACTGAAAATTTGTATAATGCACTTGCAATATTATTCATCCACTTAGTCTTCCAACCAGTTAATTCCCGTATGATTTGCATTGATATTAGTATACACATGTACACTAGTGTTATAGTAAATTACAATTTTTTTTGTCTCTGCCATTGTTTCCCAGAAAAAAAGAACAATCCTGCTTGATGTGTATACATGTATATTATATTTTTATTCAGAATGTTGCAGACATCAAGAAACTGAAACAATCTGGAATATGCACAATAAAGGTGAGAGAACTTGGAGGAAACAAAAAAGTATTATTTAAAAAAGAAGTCAGGTTTTTATATAGTCGTAGAAAGTGAATGCATGATATCTCTTTTTTTGCTCTTTTTCTTTATTACATTTACTTAGTTAAGTTTTGACCAAATGTTTTAACATAGAAGGGGAATTGAGACGAGGGTGGTGGGGTGTGTGTCTGTAGATCGATTCCCACAAAACTGCTCAACAGATCTTCATGAAACTTTACATTCAAATTCTTCCAGATGATATTGATAGTTTTATTCTTCTTCTTCTTCGTCGTTCGCTAGATAGTTTTATTATAAGAACCTTTTCTAATTCCTATTAACTCGATATTCTTTAACTATATTTATACATGTATAAATGCATATTGTAATGCAGTATGCATTGTTAGAGGATCTTTTAGTAGCAGTGTTTAAATGTCGAAGCTGCTTTTCCCAGTTTTACCTAAGATACCGACTGTATATTGTGTTATTGTATTTGTCAGACTTGATTGTACTAAGTCCCTACACATGTTGTAATGCGCTTGGAGCCAAATATTTTTGTTTTTTGTAAGGGATAGGCGCAATATAAATACACTTTATTATTATTATTATATTATTATTATTATTATTATTATTATTATTATTATTATTATCATTATATTCCCAGACCACTTTATTTTTATTTTTTATAAATGTCTTTGAATTTGATGACATCATACCAGGCTTTTAGTGAAAGTTGAGGCGGCACTGTCACGCCCTCATTATATTTAGTCAAGTTTTGACTAAATGGTTTAACATAGACGCGGAATCGAGACGAGGGTGGTGGTGTATGTGTGCGTGTGTATGTGTGTGTGTGTAGAACGATTCAGAGAAAACAAATGGACCAAACGTTATGAAACTTTACATGAGAGTTCCTGGGTATGATAACCCTTAACATATTTTTCATTTTTTAAATACATGGTTTTGATGACATCAATCCGGCTTTTTTGATAAAATTGATTGACATTTTGGTCAAGAAATCTTCGACAAAGCCCAGACTATGGGATTGCATTTCAGCTTGGAAGCTTAAAAATTAATTACATGTAATCAATTTAATGTGTTTGATAATCAAAATCTCAAAATTCTAATTAGAATTAAAATTGTATTAATCGATTCAATAATGATTTCATCTTATTCTTTATTATTTCCTGATTCCAAAACATATAGATATGTTATGTTTGGATTCAAAACAATCTCAGAAAGTTAAAAAGAATAAAAGAAAAGTGCGCTTTCCTGTTATGCGCATTCACAACTGCGCTATACTGGCTTGTCAATTTTTCTACGTTTTTGGCTCACGTAAGTGTAGCCTATGCGATGATAAACTTTGTCTGTCTGTGCGTGCGTATGTATGTATGTATGTGTGTATGTCTGTGGTAGAAACTTTAACATTTCCGAGTCTATGGATTACGTCAGTCTCGGTCAAAAGTGTTCGACGTGTGTGATAGAAACTATTTGAAGACGTCACATTATGACGTAAGAGGGTTAGACGTCACGCAAAGGAATTACTGAAAGTCTCGGTCATTGTTATTGTGAGCGGGCCGAGACTTCTTGGCAGATCCAGGGTCTCGCTTTCTTGCATAGTTTCACCTATGCTTACTGTGTGTGTGTGTGTGTGTGTGTGTGTGTGTGTGTGTGTGTGTGTGTGTGTGTGTGTGTGTGTGTGTGTGTGTGTGTGTGTGTGTGTGTGTGTGTGTGTGTGTGTGTGTGTATGTGTGACGGAGTGATTGAGTTTGTGTTACTGTTTGTCGATTTCTTACGTGAGCCTTGAAGGCTTCGCCTCTTGTTTCTATGTGACATACACCACCACCCTCGTCTCGATTCCGCGTCTATGTTAAACCATTTAGTCAAAACTTGCCGCGGGGTATTGACCTAGCTATAATCATTGTCTTCGTGAAAAAATGCAGTGCGTTCTATTTCTGGACTATGGGATTGCATTTCAATCTGAGAAGCTTAAAAATGAATCAATGACTTTGGTCATTAAAAATCTGAAAATTCTAAATTGTAGTACGTAATCGATCCAAAAATGATCTCATCTTATTCTGTATCATTTCCTGATTCTAAAAATATATAGGTATGTTTTGTGTGGATTAAAAACAATCTCAGAAAGTTAAAAAGAATAACGAAAAGCGTGGTTTTCTTGAAGCGCTCTACATTCCTGCGCTATACTGGCTTGTCACGACTCACTTTCTGTACGACAAAGCTAGTGTCTTGGCTAAAAAATGCGGTGCGTTCAATTTCATTGTGTGAGTTTGACAGATTGACGTAATGTATTAATTTTGCTTCATGTGACTTGTTCTTTATGCTTAACATGTTTATTTTATGTTCTTACCTATACAACGATTGTACAGCTAAAAGCAAATACCATTTTTGTATAAAAATGATACAGGGTATACAGATGACCACACGGAAGAAGCTCGGCAATATCAAGGGGATATCAGAAGCCAAAGTGGACAAAATTAAAGAAGTAGCTGCAAAACTTTGTGTAAGTTCAGAAACATATTTTTTTCTGCAAATTCAGGGACTTGGTTTTCTTTTTGCCTTTTATTTTGTTTTCATAAATATATTATTCAAAACTTTTTTTTTATAGTGCCCATTTTATTTTGTAACTTTTTTTCACAAGCCGTGAATCTTTTTGTTTGCTGTTGACCATCACTTTCTGAATGTCTGTCTGATTTTCCTTCTTTCTTTCTTTTCTGCATGTTTACTTTGTTATTGATGCCTGGCTAGTCATGTTCTGTTTCATACACAAAATAAACAAACCAACAACTCAACGAACAAGGAACACATTGATGAACAAGTAAAAAGCGAATGTGCTTAAAAAGTAGAGCAAAGTAATGTAAACCAAAGTAGATGAAAACGTCAGCTGTATCATTGTATTATTTTTGATGTCATCCTGCATCTGTAATTTTTTAGGCTGTAGCATTCCAGACAGCTTTGGAGTATGCTGACAAAAGAAAACAAGTGTTCAAAATTTCTACAGGAAGTACAGAGCTCAAGTGAGATGGATTTTACTGTGTATGTGTGTCTGCCTGCATGTCTGTCTGTCTGTCTGTATATCCATCTCTGTCTGTCTGTCTGTCTGTCTGTTCGTCTCTGTCTGTCTATCTGTTCGTCTCTGCCTGTCTGTCTGTCTGTCTGTTCGTCTCTGTCTGTCTGTCTGTCTGTCTGTTCGTCTCTGTCTGTCTGTCTGTCTGTACGGGGAGTCTATTTGTCATACATATTAGATTGCTTGATTGTTTGCCACTTCTTTATGGTAACTGACAACATGACTTGTAATCTTCCTTCCAGAAGGTTGTGAGAAGGCGATCTTTACTCCCCGTGAAAAAAGTTCTTGCTGTAGTTAAAATAACAGTCATCAGCAGTATAATTGTTCAGCTACGGTCCTTTTGGTGTCTCAGTATGTTTTAGCTAAAACATTTTGTTGCAGCAAGCTTCTTGGTGGCGGCATTGAGAGTATGGCAATTACTGAAGCTTTTGGGGAGTTCAGAACAGGAAAGACACAGCTGTCACACACACTTTGCGGTATGTATCCATATAAGGTTTCCTAGGAAGTATTTTTCTTGTTGTTGTGCGGTTGGACAGCTGAGAAGATACATGCAAAGAGCAGGGAAAGTGACGAAAAAAGCCAATTGTGAAGGTTACACTGACTTTGCATAATCTGTTATGTTGTTTCTTTTGATAAAGTGTCACATTTTTTAATGAACAGCATTCTATCCCCCTCTCAACCTTTTGAATGTATATGTATGTGAGTATTTGTGGCTATGCATATACACGTGTGTGTGCGTGTTGTATGTGTGTGTTGCAGTAACAGCGCAGCTCCCTACAGAGACTGGGTACACAGGTGGAAAGGTGGTGTTTATTGACACTGAGAATACATTGTATCCTTCAAACAAAAGTTATCGGCCATAAAGGAAAAACTTTATAAAAAGAAAGTCTACATAACTTTGTTATGGGTATATAATTTGTTCACTTGTTGTCATATTGACAGATACTGTGAGATAATCTCCCTTGATGTACCACGTTTTCTGTTTAGTAAAATTATCCCCCTTGATGCACAGACTCTGAAAACATTGTTTTGTTTGTATTGGGTTTTCAAATCTTCACCAGTGTATGATGTTTACCTTGCGTATATATCAAACATCTTCAGTTTTGTTATGCCTTTTCAGAGAATTTAAGTTGCAGCATTTCACTTTATCACTGGAGCGGTTTGAAATCTGTTGTTTATGGTAAAACAACATTATACCGTTTCTCCAGGAAATGTGAACATTCACACAGATTCTTACTGTTACAAAGACATGTTTTGACAAAAGAATATTCCTTAATGTGATTTAGCCGACCAGACCGACTGAGAAGCATTGCAGACAGATTCAACCTTGATCAAAGTGCAGTTTTGGACAATGTGCTTTATGCTAGAGCCTACACAAGTAAGTAGACCAGCCACTGGTTGCCAATGCAATATGCGTTTCCTAAGTTCAGCTTGCTCTACCCCTACCCAACTCATCCCCGCCTCCACAAAGAAGATAAGCAATAGATTTGTTGTAAAGACCCTTTGCATGCATGATGTCTTGTTCTGTAAAGTAAATTTACCTCTTGTTAATGCATGTAGTAAATTGTTTTAGTAAGACAATCTGTGCATTTTTATGGAACCTACATTTTCTTTCCAGAGCTAACATTTTGTGCTCGTTTCAAATCTTATAATACTTTGTCTTTAGATTGTTTGGGAGGAATTGTACCTTTTACACGGAGGGGGAGGGGTATTTGTAATGCCGTTAGTGAATAGCGGCATGCTTCTGATTCAGAAAACATTTGTGTTAAGGTGAACACCAGTACGAGCTGATGGATTTTGTGGCAGCAAAATTCTACGAGGAACCTGGTGTCTTCAAGCTAATGGTGAGACACTAGATTTCTGTAACTTGTGAATAGATTACAACTGTAGAGCAAATGTTTGTACATGTATATGATGTGGAATTCAACCATGCATGCATTCATAGAGCAAATGTTTGAACATGTGGAATTCAGTCATACATGCATTTATTGAAGCACATTAGAAGCCAATCATATGCACACACTATCTTATAGTTTATTGAGTTCAGGAGTTAACCGGACCACAGAAAGCAAAATGTACATGTATACAAAATGTGTCCTACCTCATCATATTTGTTCATTTTAAATTAATGTATCACTTTATTAATTTGTGTGGTGTTTTTCTTTCATAATTTAGGGGTTACAAAGTTGCACAGGCCAGGGCGTTGTGTCATGCGTGTGTTGATTTACAGATTGTAGACTCGATCATGGCATTGTTTCGAGTTGACTTCAGTGGTCGAGGTGAGCTTGCAGATAGGCAGCAGAAACTTGCTCAGCTTTTGTCACGACTGCAGAAAATGGCAGAGGGTAAGTTTGAGATGCAAATTCTCTCTCTCTCTATCTATATCTCCCAGTCTCGCTCTCCCTCTCTGGATCTCTATCATTAAGATAGGTATGTCACTGCTGTGGAGAGGGCTTTCCTCTTGATCTTTTTCAGGTGAATTCTTGATGCTGTGTCAACCATTTTCAGTCATTGCCATCATGGCTTAAAGATAGACACATGAAATTATTCTGATCCGATGAATCTACATCTGCTTCGGAAAGTGATGATAATGCATGTATATGTTGTAATTACAGTGTTCTTCTGGAAGTAAGAAAGCTATTTACAATGTATAACTCCTTGTTTTTTTACGTTCTACAGAGTACAACGTGGCTTGCTTTCTCACAAACCAGATGACAGCGGATCCTGGTGCAACCATGAGGTATCTGTTGAACTGTATACAAATGGAAGATGATTCCTAGTGCTGCTAGTCCAGTATGCCAGCTTATGTGGGAGTTGTGTAGAACACCTGTCTATCACATCCACATGTTGATCTTAACAGAAATGTCAAAAGCAACAAGAGTGTAAAATTGTAATTTGTCTCCTGTGGTTTGATGTAGAACACAACGCTGAAAGTGACCCCTTCTTTAATGAGGCAAAGTACCTTTTATTTGTCTTAAGTATATGTTCCATTCCAGATAATTATCGGATTCTGAAATCTCAATTTTTACAGAGAGGAAACGCTGTAGCTGTGGGAAGGAGGGATCAGTGCCAGTGCAAGAAAGCTGCCAGTGGGATCAAGCTTTTTCTGGGTGGTTTTTTTCAGGTCAAAATAAGGACTTAAAAGTAGGGGTAAACCACAGCTGACAAACGTAACATTCATAACCTATGTTTATGTACCCTAACATTTTCTGAAAGAGCTTTAAAATTTAAGGAAAATTTTAAAAACAGATACAAATCTCACATCTGCTTTCAATCCTCAGCATATCTTGCTTATTAGCATCTTGATTCACAGGCAGGTAGAAGTAGGACATACCTGATGACTGTGTGCAGTTTTCAGGCTGATCCGAAGAAACCAATAGGTGGTCACATTTTGGCCCATGCCTCCACCACCCGGGTCATGCTGAGGAAGGGCCGTGCAGAGAACAGGATTGCTAAGATATACGATAGGTATGTGGTCTGTGCGTGTGTGTTGTGATGTGCTGTAAATCAGGCGTCAATTGTTTGTAGAACTTGTAGTCCATTGTTCATTAAAACAAAACAAAACAGAAGTGTCAATAAAAAAAAATGTGGTTGAAGGTAACAGCAAAATATTGTGTACTAAGCTAATAATGACATTTGCTTCTTCCACAGATATGTGTGATTGTGCTTTTTTGTTTTGTTGCTTTATGCCTATTATTGTGCTACAGTGGTACCTGCGATAAAAGGACACCCTTGGGACCAACCAAATGTGTCCCTACATTGCAGGTGGCCTGTCATGACAGGTATATTTTGGTAGAGATAATAGATGGACAAAAGAAAGTGTCCTTTTAAGGGAGGTGTCCTCTCATCAGAGGGGCTACACATTGCAGGTACCACTGCAACTACTTTGATGAACCTGTAATTTTGAGCCATGTGGAGAATTTATTTTTTCATTCATGTTCAATTTTCAGTCCGGACCTGCCTGAGAATGAGGCAACATTTGCAATCAGTGGAGGAGGAATTGTTGATGCCAAGGAATAAAACCACATCAAGTCCATTGCTGGAGAGAGTATGGCTCAGCTCATATAAATGAAGTTGCCTGAAAGAATTTTGTGGACGCACGCAGTATTGTATACCATGCAGTGTCTTGCTGCTGTTGTTTGTATGAACTTGTCAATGTGACATTGAAATGCTAGTTCGGCAGACTTCGGGAACCTCTGTGCACATGACAACAAGAATACATATAATTGATAACGTATGCCATTGTAAAAATGTGACGTGCACTGGCTGTTATCATTGACCCGTTTGTTGTGAAGTGTCACACGTTTTGTTATGTGCATCTGATAAACACTTCACTCTCATTTTCACAAATGACAAACAATCAATGAATGTGGTTCATCTTGTTCACTTTATTAAAGATTGTGTTAGAAGACGAGACTTTTCATGTCATTATATGCAAATGTTTTCTTTTGTTTTAGTAAACTTTTATTCATGTCTGTTATATAAGTTTAGTAAACTTTTATTCACGTCTGTTATAACTAGACCTGTACAATAAATTCAAATACACTTCGGTAATTTTTTGATAAAAATATATACCTACCTGATGTTCTGTGAGAACCCAAAGCGTATATTCAGATCCCAGGAACGAAAACACAAACTCTCAAATGAGTCATTGAACCACATTACTTTTGAGGCAAAATCCAGGTATGTTTTTGACTGTCTCTTGTTGAACTCTTGCAAAAATATTTTCTATTTAGTTTTCACTCTCCAATATCGTAAATGCTCCAGATACTGAATGCTTCACACTAGACACAGCTCTGCTGAATTCTATCATGGAGATTAAAGTTTTACAACAATCTAGAGATATAAATATATTCCTGTATGTTGTCATAATATCATTACTTTTAAGCAACACATAGAAATAGCACCGTCTGTATATTTACTATTTGGAAAAAATATCATCCAAATGCACAATATATTTTCTCTGAACCAAAATATTCACTAACAACATGAAACACACAAACAAAGCAGATCATGACAGTATAAAAATAACATCAACAACAACAAAAAAGGGATTAAAAAAAACAAAAACAAGTACAGCTGATAAATTAAGATTCACAACCACCACTCCGTCTTCACTGTGACCAATATCAACTCTTATGTGATCATTTACAAAATCAGAAAACTGACAAGAGAAAATGTCAAAGGAGATTCTGCCTATCAAGTTTTTTGATGTTATGA
Organism: Littorina saxatilis; assembly: GCF_037325665.1. Classification (NCBI taxonomy): domain Eukaryota; kingdom Metazoa; phylum Mollusca; class Gastropoda; order Littorinimorpha; family Littorinidae; genus Littorina; species Littorina saxatilis. Next base: position 76,009,631 of record NC_090246.1, read on the forward strand.
TTGTTTCACCACCACTCCTTCTACCCTTTAGATAAGCTAATTAATTGGAGATTCCCATACCCAATTCTCTATATTGTTCACGGATGCCTTATCTGCTTATGACAAGAACAGAGAAGAGTTTTACCAGTATAGGAAAAATTAGTTTGTAGTATTCAAAAATCATTGACAGAAAGAGACTGAAAAACCCCCAAATTATGCTGTTTATAAGCAGTGTTAACTTCAAAGTCTCTCAGAAATGTCCTTTAGATGAAACTCATTATGTTTGAGACTGCAAACTAATTACTAATATAGATATTCTTACAACATCAAAGAAGAGAGGCACACAAAAGAAATGACACACCATGTACAGTTGAAGACACAGTGAGATCATGTTTCACTTACAGAAGAGGGGGAGAAACTGGTTACCAAAGTGTCTGACCAAATAAATTTAAATCAAAACCATCAATACACTGCACATAGTACGTTGCTGCCTTTCTCTTTGCATATTATATATATATTCATATGCCAAATTGTCTGAACTTAGAAGCACAGAGTACGATACAACTTTATAAATACATATATGTGGATAAATATTGTCAAGTTACAACACAAGTTCTAACCGTGGATCTGGGTGAACACAAAAAGTGAATGATATTGTTTCTTCTAAACAAAGGCAAAACACATTATGGTTTAGCCAGTGCATATACAACCATGTGAGATTTCAAAAGAATATGTACATCCAAGTCATATTTACATGTTTATCAAATGTAACTCTTCTTCCTTCTCTTGTCTTTTCAACTCAGTTACATCCGCTCCATGGTAGACCACAAGCCTAGTTTGTTTCAGGACCACTCACAGAACACAAATGATCAAATGCTACAATGACTAGGTTTAATCTGACCTTTATTTGATAAAATAATGTGGAGTACAACTTCATCAGAAGAAAGTTTATTCTTATTATTATTTCTCACTGGAACACATTTTGGACTTACACAGTCTGGATGACTTGGGTGGTGTTATGACGATTACATTTTGAAGCAGAATTGAACATAAAAAGTATGGGTCATCCATAATCGGTCCTTACTGAATGATTGAAAACGCATGAAAAAAGTTCACTGTTTTATTGGAAAGTATGGATCAGAGACAATGTTAAACCTGAATTATGTTGAACAAAGTGATAGTGCTTCGCAAAGTCCTAAAATGTTTGCAACAGCCCAAACCATCCAGACTGCTCAAATCATAATTTTTTATTCGCCAATATAACTGTTGGAACAAAGTCAACTGTGATCTCAAGGTCTTTTAGGATCACTTGAAGTTTCACACAACTCCAGACAGAAGAGTAATACAGTGGAACCCCTCACAAAGACCCCCCTCTCTAACGACTACCCCGCCACAACGACCCTTTTTTTTTAACCGATGTGTTTCCTTATATAGTTGTCACCAGTGTAGCGACCACCCCGCTCTAACGTCTAAGGACCGACCTGACAGCTTGTGTAACGACTTTGTCAGACCACAGGCGGAGGTATCGTTCACTGGTCCACCACTATGATAGTAAGACTACACTATGATAGTGGTGGTCCAGTGAACGATACCTCCGCCTGTGGTCAGACAAAGCCAAGACTCTCAGTCAGCGTAACGCATCACTGACAAACCGGTTATAACCAGTTGAATAGCATTCACCTAATGGAAGTCGCCGCGGATTTTCATTTCGCTCGATTAGCGATTACCGGTACTTTATTAGCTCTCTACTCAAGACTCGGCGCTTTTCTCTTTCTTTCGCGAATCTTCGTTTGTCAACAAGTCGTCGTGACAAGATAGCGTACAGAGAAACACTGGATGTATGAGGATCTCGCGCGCGTGAGATTTCGTTTTTTTGTGTCTCGCGATAGTTGGAGGAGCGAGAGCCGCCATGTTGTGTTTTCGTCTGCTCGAAATGTGCGCAAAAGTCGTAAATCATCCCAAAAAAGCTTATTCCGGGCGGGACTACATGTGTGTGTTGGTTACAAATTGTGTGTGTGTGATATTTTTCTTCAAACTTTTTCACTTTTCTTCTTTGTTTCACTTGTTTATTCTTGGAGCCGATTTCGCCAAATACCGTACTTTCGTTTGCCTGGTTGTTTTGATTGATTGACACGATCTGATTATATTTTTTTCGACGGCGGCTAATATAGTGACGCGGCCTATATGTGGCTCGTCCCAATTTTTTTTTTAAAGTCGGGGGTGCGGCTTATAAAACGGTGCGTCTTGTAATCCGTCAAATATGGTAACTCTTTTTGCTTTGAAACATGCACCAGAACTGTTGGACACCATCGACAATGTCAAACATGAAATCGAAGCAGTTTGCTTGAGGAAACGGTCGTCAGTAACTCAAACTTCTCTGTTTTATTTTTTTAAGAAAATCTGAGGTGACTTTCTTTGTGGCCCCCTGACCCCGCCCCCTCCCTCTGTAAGGACCGATTTTTGTCAACATTTTCAAGGTCGCTAGAGAGGGGTTCCACTGTACCAGCATTTTGATTATGCCAGTTCATAAATGACCCAGGAAGCACGGTGTAATTTGGACAAAAAACAAGTTGAATATTAAAAAATTTCTTCATGAGAACATTAAACTTCCTACCATGTTACTGTTAGAGATTCATCCAACACGTTTTCTTTTTAAGGGCAGACACCACAGTGAAAAAAGCTATTTTCTTGTTCCCTGGTTATTCCCGTTTTCTTTCTGTTACTGGATTTTTAACCTCTTCCGGTTACTCTGATGAATTTATTTTAGATCAGAATTAATCATAAACGGTCAAAACGGCTAAATGAAAAATGTATGTGTTTGCAATTTTGTATTAAAAAAACACAAAACAGCACAAAAATGCGTATGTTTGGGAGTTGACTGTGAGTTAAACACATCGTCAACCGTGGTCACGTTTGCATGACTGGAATGAGTTGTCTTTTCTTTGCAAAGCTGACTGACTATTAGGGTTTAACGTCCTCTCAGACCAACTGGTCTATATTGGGACAGGTATTGGTAATACACTGAAGATATGATGTGATACTTTGATTCGAACAAGCCCGCTGTGGCTGTCTTCTTCGAAACACCAGCATTGGGTTTGTCTCGTCAAAGTATCGAAATACGATCATGATAATCAGAGACGAGAGATGATGCATGCGTGTCTTCCAAGCCCCGAGACTTTCGCTGTGAACGTGGGATCTTTTCCGTGCGCATGTGTGCACACGGGGGTGTTCGGACACCGAAGAGAGTCTGCAACAAGTTGACTCCGAGAAATAAATCTCTCACCGAACGTGGGGATCGAACCCACGCTGATAGCGACCAACTGGCTACAAAGCCAGCGCGCTACCAACTGAGCTACGTCCCCGACCTGATTTGCAAAGCTCAGTTCATGACGCGCACAACGGGAATTCCCATTTACGGATTTCGCGCCGTTAGTAACAGCAACCTGAAGACATTCCATTGAGCCGAAGAGAACCGAGGAAGATTCCGGAAGATTCCGTATGAACAGTTTTCGCTACTGACCAATCGTATCGCAGATATTAATGTTCGTTTATGCTCGGTCTCGTTCGGTTAAATTCGGCCTTCCCATAATGCAGTATTTCTGATTTCCGCCAAAGGAGAAGATTATCGGGTAAAATTAACTCAGTTGCAGAGGCTTGCGTGACAGAAGAATAAAACGAAAGTGCGAGTCGATAGTGTCGTCTGCTATTGCTACGAACGAATCTGAGACTGAAGATCAAGTTTGTGCATTCTTCTTCTTCCAAAATGAAAACTGGCAGAAAATTATGCCGCTTCCCTAGCAACAGATGGAATGGAGCAAGAAATAACCATCGGAGGTGAACGTGTGAAGCACGTTGCCATGAGTGTTTTGAACCAGGACTTATTTTAGAGTTGTGGAGCGGAATGCGTACGGCAATACGGACAACACGGATTTCGCTATCTATAGCAACGAGAAGGCAGGCCCTATATCTTTTCTCCGGGAAAAAGTGAAACAAATGAACTCCTTAAAAAAAGAACAACCAGTACGAAAATGACTTTGTTCAGCCATGGAGCTGCACCATGCATATCCCGGGAAGTCTGGTGCAGGTGAATGCAAGCCCAAGCACAGCAGGGAAGACTCCAAGCAGCTTATGAGCTGGTAGTAGGTATGTATTTTTTCTTCTTTAAAAAAAAAACTTGTACAAGTTTATATAAAAAAAAAGTGTTGTGTGTGCGGCTCTGGCTCTGTTTTTGGCTCACGTAAGTGTAGCCTATGCGATCGTAACTTTGTCTGTCTGTGCGTGCGTGTGTGCGTGCGTGTGTATGTCTGTGGTAGAAACTTTAACATTTCGTCATTTGAAGACGTCACATGACGTAAGAGGGTTAGACGTCACGCGAAAAGTCTCGGTCATTGTTATTTTGAGCGGGCCGAGACTAGTTGGCAGTCGTGTCCCTGTAAGTAGGCTACATGCAGACAGACAGATCTAGATCTAGTGTCTCGCTTTCTTGCACAGTGTCACCTATGCTTACTGTGTGTGTGTATGTGTGACGGAATGACTGAGTTTGTGTTACTGTTTGTCGATTTCTTACGTGAGCCTTGAAGGCTTCGCCTCTTGTTGTGTGTGTGATTGTTATGCTGAAGTACAGAATTAAAGTAACAACATCCTAATGCAAAGACACTGAACAGGATGCAACGTTTGTTATGGGTAATTCAATTGCTACTGTGAAGTTGTCAGTGTTGGAGAGAACATCTGTTTTTTCCTCAAGCATATTTATAGTTTTCTACTGTGATCATAGTTTTATTGTAGCACAAACAAACATGCATTCACATGGCCCAGTGAGTGAACATTATAAGATGTTTAATGGGTTGTTGACAGACCAGCTTTTTTGTCGGTCCGAGGGGGAGCATATCGTCTTTTGTTTCATATTTATTGACCAAGGCCAAAGGCCGCGGTCAATAAATATGAAACAAAAGTTGATATGCCCCCCCCCGAGGACCGACAAAAAAGCTGGTCTGTCAACAAACCACCAAACATCGTTTTTGTCATCATTTTGGTAGTGAGAAAATAAGTGCACAATCAACCCAGGGAGCCATGCTTTGAAACACGGGTTCCGTGCTGATAACCACACGAGTCCAGGTTTGATAACCACTGGCAATCAACGATAGCCGTGGAGCGAGGATTATCAGAATGAGCTGGCGTGTGAAAGCAACTTTCTGTGTTTTTGAGTTCATTAAATGTTGGGATGAATATGTCAGGTTTGAGGATGCACAGTTCTGTAGGTTCATCTCGGTATTCCACCCCCTCGGCTTTCTGTTGTAAATATTAAGCTGAGTGATCGAATGTGGAAGCTACCTTTGGTCAAAGGTCACAGAAGATTTGCATCGTGCAGCGAAGGAAAGAATCGCGATCTTGTTTCCGACTCAGTACCTCTTTGTTTTTCATTAGACCTGTCATTCTGCTTGCTCGGCTTTGTTAGATGTTTGCATATCTTGTTGCTATTTTCTTTGCTTTTATTATTGTTTCTTATTTGCGCTTCGTTTATCGATACAACGTCTTGTGCACGGGTCAAAATGTGTGTGTCAGGGGTCGTTTTACTTGAACTTGACGTTCGTGTTTCTCCGAACGTCTGTGTATCGAAACACAGATACACGCACTCTATGACTCTAGATAAAACATATCGCTAGGTTTCATTTGTTTTTGATGAATGTATGACCTTTCATGAAGTAGTTTTGTTTTTTGTTTACTTTTGCCAGTTTGCCAGTTCGTTTTTGGAACTTTGCAAAGCAGTGTCGTGTCGTCTGTTTAGGTCTGGGGAAACACCAATGAAAAGAGCCGAAGAATCCCCGAGCGTTTCTATTGGGTTTGCTTTTGATTATCCATGTATAACCTGCTTCCTGCAACTATGGTAACCGGGGATTTATTGCCTGGGGAACATGAGATTTATTTCCCAGGTGCTTGTGAATGAAAACTCGTGAAAATGACGACAATGCTTGTGGTCATACTTCTCTTGCAGACCATATATGGTTTCTGCATGGTTTCTGCGTGCAATAGCTGTAAGCCAGACCATTCACTAGCCCTCAACCGCCTTAGCACCATTCACATGATTATTCAATATATGTATTTGTTCACTGCTTGACTGTCAGCACTTAAATATGCATGCGCACACATATCATTTGATCACCTAACAATACCCTTTTCGAATGTGTGTGGGGGAGGGTGGTTATCGTTTGGAATAGTGAATAGCAGTATTTCAGTTTGTCTGAATAGACATTAATTTTGAATTTATGTTGTCTCTACAGATGCAGAGGTGGAAGCTGGAGAGGAGCTTCCAAAGTGCCCATGGCATTGCAAGGCAATTCACAGAAGTCAACCAAAATATTGTAGTATAAAAAGTAGAAGACACTGTTAAATGACTCAATGATTATTCAAATAAAGTCCAACAGAGGTCGGAGACAAACAGCTTGACATGTAACAAGTTGGGAATTATGAATGGGCATACTTTATGCAGCATGCACATTACTCATGATCGTTGGTCATTGTGACCTTGAAACAGGTTCCTTGGTGCTTGCAGAACACTGGCTATTGTTTTCTTAAATTTTGTTGAATTTAGTTTCCGTTTTTCTCATGGAACTAAGCAAGACCTGATTTCAGAGTCAGAGTTGTTTTGTTACATGTTTTGTAAACGTTTGTGGGCAAAAACTCAATTTTCTTCACGTTTTGTCTATTTTCTCAAAACTCCATTTTTGTCACTTCAAAAGCCTAAGGCTTTTTTTCTAATAAACCTGCGTTGTTGAAACTTTGCATACACCTTGAATGTGGTATTTCGGAGGTCTAATGTGAGCGTTTTGTTGATTTTTTTTTTCGTCAGAAGTTATACTCTTTTAGGGGGCATTTTTTCATGAATTTAACGTCACTCATTTTCATCACCGATATCTTTTGAATGACTCAAAATATAAAAAAAGCCTCACATTAGACCTGGGCATTGTGCTAAAGTATAAATAACAAGCATCAAAACAAAACTCCAGGGTGTTTTGTAAAAAGCCTTAGGGTTTTAAAAAGGGGCGGTTTGGTGGCCATCTTGAATTGCTACCACGGCAACCAAATAAAAAATAACATTTTCTTAGGAGCTGGACCGAGTACTTTATAACACTGCAAATTTGTTTTACCCGAGAGTCATCAAACGAAAAAAATCACTTTTAACACCAGTGCCTCCCCTTGATGCACATAATAAGCAGTACACCGAGATAAGCAAATAACCAAAGGTTGATGTCTCAGAAAGCAGTCTTGAAGAAAAAAACTGTGGCTCAAGTTGACAGAAAGAAGAAGCATTTTGTAGTCTAGAAAGTGTTACTGGGCACACCATGTACACGGAAGCGATAGATACAGGTGTAGTCCTCACTGCCATGGTTGCTCAACACCCTCAGCTCCACATATCCAAACACTCCAGGGTTGGCGATCTGAAACCACCAAAATAATGGATGCAATGACTTCTTTGTCAGGCAATTCACGCAAACCCAATACAGCGGTACCTGCTATGAAAGGACACCCTTGGGACCAGATAAGTGTCCCTTCTTACCAGGTGGCCTTTCATTAGAGGTACATTTCAGTCAAGATAAGACAATGGGACAACATAAGGTGTCCTTACGAAGGAAGTCTATTTTAGTGCCTACTCTCCTCCCCTTTCCATGAAACAAAGAGTATTAATAGCTCTGAACAGTGGCACTGAAAAGAGTCATAGTTAGTGCAAAAATTATGTTCTGATACATGACTAACCACAACCAGAAATCAAGACAGCAGTAAAGCACAATGAATGTACTCACCTGAACATCAAAGTGTTGGATGGGTTTTCCCACAGTCTCGTATGTGTAGTTACCAAGATTAACTCCAGCAGTGTCTCTCTCTGATGTCAGACCCTACAACAAATTATCAGTATGTTCTTTTGAGTTCAGCCATCGTGTTAACAGAAACAAACCCTCGCACAGTACTTACAAGAACAGCAATGGTTGGGTGTTAGCCAGAATAGCCCACCTTGACCTCATTATGTCTGGAGGTCATCAAACCCTAGAAATGTGTTAAGTTTCAGAACTTTAGCTTCGATAACCATAACCCACAAAGACAGAAAAGTGATTCGTGCTGTCACTTTTAGTTTTACACTGAAAATAATCTAACATTTCCCACAGACGCAGGACCAGGAGGAAAAGACAGTAAAATCTTCTCTGCTGTCACTTTTTCCCCCCCACTTCTTCTGACTTAATGGGCTGAAACTACACCTACACTCAAGATTTTTCAGCATAAGTGGGTTTTTACTTGTACGTCCACTTTCACCCCACCATTTAGGCAGCCATAAGCCAATTTCAGGGGATGCATGCTTTGTATTCTCCTGTTTTTAAACCCACTGAACGCTGACACGGATTACAGGATGTTTTCTGTGAGTCTTGTGCTTGCGTGCACTAGCAGGACTGCACATAAGTTGACCTTGGAGATCGGAAAATTTCGAACCCATAACCCACCAGGAGTGGCCGGGATTCAAAAACTCAACCTTCCACATGGGAGGCCGGCATCTTATCCACTAGGCCATTGCACCCGTCTGCTGTCAATTTAATATTGAAAAGAATCTTGACATTTCCCTAGAAGAACAGGCTGAGAGTGCTTACAAAGACAGTGAAGTCCTTGGGAGCACTGTCGATTTTGCCGTCGTTGGAGAGGGACTTGGGGATGTGCTCCAGGGAGAAACTGGTGGGTCTGATGGGCTGTGCCAGCTGGATCACGATGAAGCCCTTATCCCCTTTGAAGGCCCAGCACTGTCCTGGGTGAACATCAGGCTGTAACGATACCCAAGAACATTTTATGTATCCAGACACAGGAACTAGATTATGTAAAATAGTCTGAAACTAACCAAAGTAGACAACAAATCCCAGGCCTGATTCTGAAAACAAAATAATCGGCGGCTAACCCTTGAAGCTACAAAAAAACAAGAAGGGCAAAGCCCATACGACTCACATGCTTGACCTTGACATGACCTTGACCTTCAGGGTCAAGGTCAAATAACTAAACCTAGCAATGGCAATGACATCATACACTATTAACTGCTTTACACATTTTTCCTACCAAAATACATGTGACCTTGACCCAAGGTCATCCAAGGTCATGCAACACAAAGCTGTTAATTCAAGACATAGGAAGTACAATGGTGCTTATTGGCTCTTTCTACCATGAGATATGGTCACTTTTAGTGGTTCACTACCTTATTTTGGTCACATTTCATAAGGGTCAAAGTGACCTTGACCTTGATCATATGTGACCAAATGTGTCTCATGATGAAAGCATAACATGTGCCCCACATAATTTTAAAGTTTGAAACAGTTATCTTCCATAGTTCAGGGTCAAGGTCACTTCAAAATATGTATACAATCCAACTTTGAAGAGCTCCTGTGACCTTGACCTTGAAGCAAGGTAAACCAAACTGGTATCAAAAGATGGGGCTTACTTTGCCCTATATATCATATATAGGTGAGGTATTCAATCTCAAAAACTTCAGAGAAAATGTGAAAAATGTGAAAAATAGCTGTTTTTTAGACAACATTTATGGCCCCTGCGACCTTGACCTTGAAGCAAGGTCAAGATGCTATGTATGTTTTTTGGGGCCTTGTCATCATACACCATCTTGCCAAATTTGGTACTGATAGACTGAATAGTGTCCAAGAAATATCCAACGTTAAAGTTTTCCGGACGGCCGGACGGACGACTCGGGTGAGTACATAGACTCACTTTTGCTTCGCATGTGAGTCAAAAAGGTCTACTTTCAGGCGAAAAGTATGAAGCTTCTCATAATTATGTGCTATCGCCATTCATCCTCTAAACTTTCACTTGAATGTTCTTCAAAGGGCTTTCAAAACATCCCTTTTTACATTTAGTCAAGTTTTGACTAAATGTTTTAACATAGAGGGGGAATCAAGACGAGGGTCCTGGTGTGTGTGTGTGTGTGTGTGTGTGTAGAGCGATTCAGACCAAACTACTGGACCGATCTTTATGAAATTTGACACGAGAGTTCCTGGGAATGATATCCCCGGACGTTTTTTTCTTTTTTTCGATAAATACCTTTGATGACGTCATATCCGGCTTTTTGTAAAAGTTGAGGCGGCACTGTCACACCCTCATTTTTCAATCAAATTGATTGACATTTTGGCAAAGCAATCTTCGACGAAGGCCGGACTTTGGTATTGCATTTCAGCTTGGTGGCTTAAAATCTAATGAATGAGTTTGGTCATTAAAAATCGGAAACTTGTAATTAAAATTATTTTTTTATTAAACGATCCAAAAATAATTACATCTTATTCTTCGTCATTTTCTGATTCCAAAAACATATACATATGTTATATTTGGATTACAAACAAGCTCTGAAAATGAAAAAGTTGAAAATTATGATTAAAATTAATTTTCCGAAATCGATTTAAAAACAATTTCATCTTATTCCTTGTCGGTCCCCGATTCCAAAAACATATAGATATAAACAAACTCAGTAAGCTAAAAAGACTAGACATACAAAAAAGCGTGTTACCCTGCTCAGCGCGACCACTACCGCACTATTCTGCATGACTTGTCGATTTCACTGCCTTTGCCACTAGCGGTGGACTGACGAAACTACGAGTATGTGGTCTTGGTGAAAAAAGCAGTGTGTTCAGTTTCATTCTGCGAGTTCGACAGCTTGACAAAATGTTGTTATTTCGCCTTACGCGACTTGTTTTTTAATACAATATTCTGAACCTCTTTGCCATGCCGACCATTTTGCATAAATCATCAATGAATTTCTAGAATACAGGTAAGTTAACCAAAGTCAATGACACAATATTCAGGCAGACAGAAGTACTTCCATTGCTGTGCAGCTTAAAATACAAGTAAAGACATGAAGTTGAACAAACGTACTTGAATCACAGTCCTGGCAGAATTAGAAGTGTACCACAGAGGGATACCAAAGATGCTGATCAGTGCAGTTTTCCTGTAGTAAGTCTCCGAGCAGCGTACACTGATCACACTCCCACCTGAACACAAACAAATTAAACCGTTATTGTAAGGACATGAAAAAAGGATGTACACCGAGATCTCTCACCGGACACAAAAAACGGTTACATAAAACCCTATGTGCCCATGCTTCACAATAAAGACAGTTCTTGTACACTCCAAGCAAGCATTCCCAATCTTATCACTAAAGAATCCTGACGTACCAGCAGATTCCAGGGCATAGTCTGGCAACCCAGTACGATCTGCGCTGAACTTCAGCAGTGCATCTTCAACGATCAGTTTTACAGCCTGGAAAAAAATCAGATAACTTGTAGGTGAGACCACACAAAAAAACAGACTGTAAGTGTAACAAGACTACCAAAGTGACAGTAATTTTATACCACATATAAGTTTTATCTTTATCCAACAAGTTAGCTCCAAGCAGCTGGAAACTAAGGTTTGAACAGCTTTAAAAAACATAACTTTTTGTCTTGAGCTTCAGTATTTTTCCTTTAACCGTTAAGAACAGGTACAGATTCGTTCAAGTTACTGAACTTCTCACTTCCAGGTGGATGGCGCCCCCAGGAAAAAAACACTAAGTTGGAATAACCTTGCGAGTCGAAAACTAAAATTTTGATCATTGTCTAGGGGTGACAGTGCAACACTCGCCCAGCCTCACATCAGGTCCTTCATGTGAACTAATTAAGTCAAAAGCGTAAATGGAAGTCGTTTAGTCTTGACGAGAGAGAGAATTATTTCTCTTTTGCATATTTTACATCAAGACATTGTGTTTGATTATGTAAGAACATTTTCAAACATGATATTGGTTCCATTTCTGCATGCCTCACAGTCTTTAGCCCCAGACTGTGAGCACGGTAAATGTTGATTACATTATGGGGGGGAAGCGAACTGACTAACCACATAAGTTTCGTTTGGCTGGTATAGTAGTCATCTTTGGAATAGTTGCGTAAATAGTTTGTTTATATTCTTATCTGTGACAAATAGATCAATCGCTGTTTCAGAAATGCTGTGAGCTGCATCGAATCTTTAATCTATTGTCTGCCTACAAAAGCAGGAGTTGGACAATTTAATTTTGACTTTGCCAGCTTACATCTTCACCGAGTTTTCCAGCTCCAGACGGGAGGGTGATGGGAGAGGCATAACCTGAACGCTGGGCATCGATGCCTGACGTGATTCTCCTGCTGATGTCTGCTGTCAAGGTGCGTATCTGACGATCAAACTCGCCACGGTCAACATAGTTCTGGTTCAGCCAGCCTGAAAACGCACTTCCACCTGAATTCTTGGCCTTGCCGTCTGCTCCAAACATCTGTGTGAATAAAATGTCACAACAGTTTGATTAAGCGTGAATGCAAGAATCTTTCACTATGCTTATGGTTCAAGTAACTTAAACAAAGAGATAAAATTCAACTGAGCTTTAAAAAACACAGGCATTGCAGGTAAGAAAATGAACAAGAGAACATTGTTCCTGCACACAGAATATTTTGCCTGCAATCAGTTGTCAGAACTCTGGAATCGTGAAATATAACCAGTTCTTATAAAGTTCTCACACCATCAGACAGCATAATAGTCTGCACAACACTAAAACACAACATAGTATGTGACAGAGTTTACTCATACCTCTGCTAAAATCAGATTGACATTGTTTTTGATTGCTGTAACGAGAGCCGAGTCGCTGGGACAGCAGCTCTTAGAATGTGAAGCAATGCCCATATAAGATGCTTGCAGTGAATCCACTTGAGCTTGAAGATCTGTCAGTGACTTTTCCATGGTGACGAGGTTTTGCACCTGTGTGTCTCGATCTCCAGTGAGAGTTCTGAAAAGCAAAATTATTCTTAAATGAACACTCTAAAAATGGATGGTAAACATTTTCATGCTATTATCTTGACATTTGCCAAAAACCAGCCAAATGTGTGTCATGGCTGAAGATCATCAAAACCTATAAGTGTATGAAATTTGGAGGCATTAGCTTCAAAAACAGAGAAATCCTCAAAGTTAAATTTCTATGAACCATGACCCCACTGTGATCCCCAAATTTAAGGAGGGTCAACCAAATTGGGGTCATGTTGGGAGATCAAACCCAAGAAGTGTGCACAGTTTCAAAGCTCTAGCTTCAAAAACATCTGAGATAAACTCAAACGTGTTTTTGTTTTTTTTGAAAGACAAGCAATGCTCTTTGAGTTGAAATATGAACTCACCCTACAAAGGTACTCTTGGTATTCGTAAGATCCCCTTCTAATAGCTGGAAGGAAAAAAACAAGAAAAATAACATCGTTCACAGATCCATGTCATTTGAAAATGTTAATAGAAAATGTATCAATGCAACACAGTGTTGGGGAGTGTGATGATTTACTTTGTGCAGCAGTCAGCAAAGGCTAACTAACCGAGAGATAGTTAAGCCGAGACTGTATTCGTCATGGCGACGTCACATCGTAAATGACGATGACGTAATTCTCGTAACCAAGTCTCTTGTCTGGGAAACGAAGGTGTTTTGTAAGAAAGAAAAGGATATTTTAGTAAACATAGAATTATCGCTAGGTCTGGCGATAATAGCATGATGAAGCGATGCCAATGTTTAGGATTGCTTCAGGATTGCTAACATTCTCGTCCGTTCGAGAGCAAAGTAACCAAGGTATTGCTTGGCGACAGACAACAATCGTCGTAACGTAAAACCAACGATCAGTTCCAGTCTGTTCGTCAAGGCCAGAGGAGGTCCTATGCGAAAGATTCTAGGCAGGTTAGTAAATGATTCATAATCAGTAACTTTCTGATGAAGCCAATCCTTGTGTGTGTTCATGTAATCATTTGTTCGTTTGGAGAAATTAGATGATGCGAGTATGTTATTTGCGTTCCATTTCTCAAGATGCTGATACATGTTCTGTTTCGTTTTACATGCGCTGGATGAACGATTTGTTAACGGTATGCTACACTTTGTGTGCAGACACTGAATTCTCTACGTCGAGAATTGGACCAGCTGTTATATATTATACCTATATCTACACTGAACTGAATTCGCTAACTTGTTCGTCGTTGAAGAATCACTACTTGATGTAACCCACCGTACCTGTTGTCCACGTCGACCTGTCGTCACTGGATCGTCGTCGTCGCAACATTTGCTGTCCGTCATCCTGTTTATACGAGTTCTTCGACATCAAGCTAAGCGTCTTACACTACATCTCATCATCATCATATGTTCTTGATACTGTGTGTTCGCCAAGAACTTTTGAAGAATAATGACTTGCGTTCTCCCATTGTGGGTATCTATTTATTAACTAACTTGTGATAAATAGAGGATGTTGTGAATTTTGAACAATCTATAGTTAGCCACTTATAAACAAAATTGTTCAAACTAATTAACGTTGTTGCGTATTCCTGGGCAAGAGAGTACAGTGTCAGCACAGAAAGAGATTGTGTGTATCTCGACCAAACATTAAATACCCTAGACCAATTGGTAAAATCGTCACAGGGAGTAAGTTGTATCAATGTCTTCATCACATAAGTCATTCTTAGTTCTTCGCATCTCAAAGACTTTTTGTCCTTATTTCAGATGAACTTTAAATACAAAGTAAATCCAAGATGTAGTATTGCACTTGTAGGAAGACACAGTCATGCAGAGGATTCACAGTCCTACACATATCAGCAATATTTCTGGATAAATAATAAGCAAAAGCATTGAAAAAAAGTGGAAGCAGTTGTCATCTTAACATACGTTAGCCTTGGCCTGCAGGGCTGCCAACTGCTGCTCCAGCTGTGCCAGTCGATGTTTAGCATCGTTCTGGTCTACCTTCAGTGACGCCTGAAAATGAAAACAATTACATGTCAACATTCCAGAAGAGCAGGTTAACAGAATATATCCATACTTCTTAAACAAAGGAAAATCAACACAGTCCAAGGCCTTGACATAACTGATCTTAAGCCGAGTCAAACTGAACCCTTGAAACGGGCCGAATCACCTTCAAGCATTTACGCTTGGCCATCTACCTTGGCAGGTTGAGCTATAAGTGGGTTAGAATAATTACACATTATTCTTCCGCGAGGAAAGGGCAGTCACCTCAGGAGGGAAGCCTACTACCATTGCTCCTGGTTTTAGCACAACATGTTGTTGAAAGCTATGAAATCCGCTGCTAGTCAGTAGTAGGATCAAGCAAAAAAATCTGCTACCAGTTGGGAAATTGAGACATGTTCAACTTTTTGATCACATGCTTTCAGGGTATAAAGGAATATTGTTTTGCATGACAAATTTTTCATTATTCCACCATACAAACTGAATTTTACCACCTGTAAAATAAACATCAACAAACCTTCTCATGGTTTCCATCTTTTGCCACGCTGAGTAAGTTGACCCTCAGGGACTCTAGCTCTGGTTTTAGCATGCCTTGCACCAGTGTCTCGATCTCCATTTTGGACAACCAGTCGCGCTTTTCCGATTGAAGCTGCTTCAAGATCTGTTTCACCTCGTACTGCAAGTTGATGCTGGTCACTGTGTCGCCCTGCACATCAGTTCAGATAAATAAAGTAAGACTGGTGCAGTCACAGGCATCTTTTTTCTTGGTGAGAGAGAGAGAGAGAGAGAGAGAGAGAGAGAGAGAGAGAGAGAGAGAGAGAGAGAGAGAGAGAGAGAGAGAGAGAGAGAGAGAGAGAGAGAGAGAGAGAGAGAGAGACACACACACACACACCTACCCAGAAAGTCACAAAGAGAGAAAGAGAAGCAGATAACGACAGAGATAGAAGAAAACAAGTCGCGTGAAGCGAAATAACAACATTTAGTCAAGCTGTCGGCATCAAAGTAACAGATTAACACCAACAAACAGTCGTCGCCGAGACTATATTTCAGATAGTCTCGACTAACCACACCCAAAGACTGAGACGGGTCACGCTCGTCTCCGCATGCCATGGAAACGTAGTACTTATGCCTACTCAACCTATTTTCTGTAATTCTGAGCCCATTTTTAGAGTAAACATGACATATGTATATATTTATGAATTCAGGAGAAATTGACGAATACAATGCTATCATTTTTAAATCTGTCAGTGAAAATTTTATTTTAATGACAACTTTAATGAGCAAACTACTTAACTAGTTTTTAAGCCTCCAAGCTGAAATGCAATACCAAAGTCCGGGCTTCGTCGAAGATTACTTGACCAAACTTTTAACTAATTTGGTTAAAAAATGAGGGCATGACAGTGCTGCCTAAACTTTCACAAAAAGCCGGATATGACGTCATCAAAGACATTTATCGAAAAAATGAAAAAAACGTCTGGGGATATCATACCCACAGACTCTCACGTGAAATTTCATGAAGATCGGTCCAGTAGTTTTCTCTGAATTGCTCTACACATACACACACACACACCACTACCCTCGTCTCGATTCTCCATCTATGTTAAAACATTTAGTCAAAACTTGAAATGTAAAAAAGATAAATTAAGCCCACACATGCAAAACAAGACAAGAGCCAAGGCACTCTTGACTCCCTAAAACTATTGCACACCATTTAGCCATATTGGGGTAGGGGTGGTCTCTGGAGGTGAGTGGGTATTTTATTCAAGTAGCCATGTTGTTCTGCAAAGGAGATCTGTTGTTTTCAAAGAGAAGACATGACCTATTGCATGTTATTAGGAATATCATAATAAACCTTAAAAGGCAGACATAAAGGGGACATTCTTTTTGTTCTGAAGGTGTAAAAGGGCAGGGCGAGTGGAGGGGGATGGGTAAAGAGAGTGGTAAATAGAGATGTATGGGGTATGTGGTGGGGGGTTTGCAGTCACAAATAGCAAGTTTTCAGTGGGGAGGGAAACTAAAGGCGGAAGGGAGATAAAGAAGAACAGAATTCCAGTCTCAATCTTAGCACCATTTTATATACTCGCGAACAGGTGTGTGTAATAAAACATAGTTATAAGGAGGGGGGGGGGGGGGGGGGGGGGGGGAGAGGGGGGGGGGGGTGGTGGTGTGTGTGTGTCACATTCTTGTTTCAATGAAACATACTCCCACATGAAAAATGGGACACAGTACCTGACGGATGACGGTCTTGGGTGACAAGAAGGGTGGAGAGAAGCCAAAGATGGATGAAGTTCCCATGGACAACATTTCTGTCACATAGTGACCTGCAACATTGCAAATATATTCCCTGAATCCTCTACAGTCACCAATGATGTCAGTTACTTCTGCTACAGAGAAGGGCGTTTTCTTTCATTCATCTTCCTTTTACTCAACTTTCTCTCTTGGGGGTATACGAAGTTTCAAAGCACCAGGCATGTTGAACAAGATATTCTCTTACATTGATCTAAAAATATCTTGGTTTTTTTATGAATGAAGAACATTTACATTGTTTACATCTTAGAAAACGTCCTACTAAAATATTCTCCAACCAATTTATAGAGTTCTTACCATACACAAAACACAGCGGAAAGAACATCAGCAAGGGAAGACAGAGGCAGCAACCTCGACGTGTGTTTCTGAAATTAACAATTTATACAACATTCAATGTCAGTCAAACAAATCTGATCTTGCTGTGCAATTCAATGCACTATGAGTACAAACGCCAATAAATAATTCTGTCTAAAAATGTGCGACATGATCAACATACATCCCTTTCTAAAAACAACTCAGGTGAGGACTTTCAGTTAATTCTTCAATCAGATCACAGTTTTAAGAAAGGCTCCCCATTTGGTCAACACAGATGGCGAACTGAATTGTTTTAATTAACACACTCAATCTATATATATTAAAAAAAAAAACAGGGAGCTAAATCAAGAATGAAGCACAATCGTATATGGGTGCGTCTCAGAAACTGAACCTTTTGTGTGTGCCATAATCAAATTAGCCCACAATTGAAACATACTGAATTGTAAATCATGATATTGGTATTTTTGAGAAGTAAAATGAATAAAGAAATAGTACAAACAAAACTGAGTATTTTGCATGATTATTATGAAGGTTGTTTTGCGAAAGAAATGATTAAATGCGTGAAAAATGGAGGTCTGATCTGTGACATGAACCATCAACTAGTTTTGTACCTCACTACAAGAATCGTTTAGAATGTCAAAGGACTGCTATTTTTGTTATGTGTGTTTGGTTTAAGTGTACTTGACAGTTGAAATGTTATTTTGTCCACAGAATTGTTTTTTTAAACGAAATTAATCGCTTGAAAGTTTGCCATCACTGTCGTAACATAGGTTTCCACACGCGTGCAACAGCAACAAGTCCTAAATTTGAACTTTAGAATTTGCATATTCATCTTCAACACGATCTTGACATGAAAGGGCATAGAAACTCGCTAAGTTAAATGTTATTTAAGTATTATTTTCTCAAAATTGCATCTGCAAACTAAGTTGAAAGTTGCGCAATATGACATGCTTCTTCAAAATTCAGTTACGATGGTGAACGGTTTTGCAAATAATGTTCAGAGTTTTGAAGAAAGATTAGAACTATTTTGCGCGTAGTGACTTAGAGGTGCGGGTGACTACGCATGCGCAGTTACAGAGAGAAATAGTTCAGCTTCCAGCAGCGAAGAAAGATTTCGAGAATGTTTCCGAAGTCTGTGATTTTGTTACGACAGTGATCAACACCCAAGGTTCTTGAGAAAAGGTGAGTTTTTGCTGCTATGATATTCTATGAAGTGAAAAATTAGGCTAAACATTTGTTAATAATAGTTTTTCTTTCGATTTCACCTAGTCAAAACTTGACTAAATGTTTTAACATAGAGGGGGAATCGAAACGAGGGTCGTGGTGTATGTGTGTGTGTGTGTGTCTGTCTGTCTGTGCGTGTGTGTGTGTAGAGCGATTCAGACTAAACTACTTGACCGATCTTTATGAAATTTGACATGAGAGTTCCTGGGTATGATATCCCCGGACGTTTTTTTCTTTTTTTCGACAAATACTTTTGATGACGTCATATCCGGCTTTTTGTAAAAGTTGAGGCGGCACTGTCACACCCTCATTTTTCAATTAAATTGATTGAAATTTGTGTAAAGCAATCTTCGACGAAGGCCGGACTTCGGTATTGCATTTCAGCTTGGTGGCTTAAAAATTAATTAATGACTTTGGCCATTAAAAATCTGAAAATTATTAAAAAAAAATTATTTATATAAAACGATCCAAATTCATTTACGTTCATCTTATTTTACATCATTTCCTGATTCCAAAAACATATAAATATGTTATATTTGGATTAAAAACAAGCTCTGAAAATTAAAAATATAAAAAATTATGATCAAAATTAAATTTCCGAAATCCATTTAAAGGAACGGTAAGTGTCAATGTTTTCTTTAATTGTAAAAGTTGTATGTTCAATGGAATGGTAAGTCTGAACAAAATAATTACTTTATTTTGTTTTTAGCCAGTGAATGTGGATGCATCAAAATCTTGATAGACATTAAACAAATTCATGTTAGTGAAACTAGTACACATATTGCATCAATCATTAGTTGAAATCGCAGGTACTTGCATGTTTCAGGTGCAAGAGATTCGACCTGATGAACTGGTGGTAACGTTCCTTCGAAGGAAACCGGAGGGGAACTACTATTGCTTTCCAGGGATCGATGATATTTCCTTAGTCCCTACATCTGATGCAACCATGATTCGTGACCCCACCTTCAATGCCAGGGGGCATTATTTCTTTTAAAATAAATTAACTAACTGCAAGTGGCAACTGTTCTATATGTAACCAATGCCTTTGGTTTATTGTCTTAACAATTGAATGAACCACTTTTGAACATTTGCATTCTTCATGTCAAACCTTATAATACATGTCTGGTTGTTCGTTTCCGAGTTACGTCGGTGATGAACTTTTCATTAATGTTTCTCTTTTTTGGGGCAAAGTTTGCTTGATTTTGTCCAGCTTTTTTTCTTTCTGTTCCTGTTTTAGTGTTTGGCATTTTACCTAAGAAGAATCTGGTTGCAAAATCAGCTTCATTTAGTAAAGTTTGTGGGAAAAAGCATAACCGTTTCTTTGTTACAAAAGTGATGTTTCCATGTTACATCGGTGACCATTTTGCATTCTTTTGGGATAACTTTCTAACATTTTGTCTTAGAGCAACAAATCTTTGTATATATGCTATTGTGAAGGTTAAATGTCAATAAGACTGAATGAATGCCATGTATCAACATGTTCTGATCAGGATATCATTAATTAATTTTCATTTTTGTATTGAAATTTTGACGAATGCATGGAACTTTGAAAAAAACATTATTTTGTTGTTTGCATGTAGTCATTTCATATTGAACTCTATAATGGCTTGTGATTCAACAATAATAACTGAATAAAAGTCGTTTTCAGCCTTATAAATGCAGTTTTTTTGTCTTTTATTGTTTCCATGTTACACGGGTGATTTTGCACACATGGTCCAAATAATGCTCAATATATGGCAAACTAATGGCAATGTTATATTTTTTCTTGTTTAAACTGAAAAGGTACACCCTGAGAAGTGTGTAAATAGTATTATCAACGTTTTCTGGGAAGATTTTACTTTTGGTGATAATGTCACAAACAGAGGACGAGATTCTGAGACGCACCCATATCTCTACTAGATCCGAAACAGTACCCCACAAAAAGAAAGACTCTCTGAGCAGCTTACCTGCTGAGCATCCATGTGTCCATGAGAATGAAAAGCTTGGCGATAGTGGTGGATTTCTCCCACAGCCACTCTAAGACTCTGGAACCGTAGTCTAGCAAAGGGTCGACTATACCTTTCCACACTGGCTTGCCCACTGGCAGTATGAGATAGGATATGGACTCTGAAAAATGAATTTTCAAAATTAATGCAAATTTACCTCAACGTGAATTCATGAAGGCTGTTACATGTCCTCCTTATTTCGTTTCCTTCATTTTTTTCCTGCTTGTGTGTGTGTGTTCGTCTGTTTCTGAGTTTTAGGATGCAGAAAGGTTATTTCTGATGCAGTACCTGCAACACTTATCAAGCTTTCAACAGACCTGGGAACCCCTGTTTTGCAGTACTAGGAGTATTCTCAAACAATCTTGGTGTATTTTTTAGAAACATGAGCGTACTCCACACAGCATTTGAATATCCATGATTCAAACATGCTTCACACGCCTCCAAAATCGTATGGGTTCTCCTGCATACTCAGTAAATCAGTAAACCTGCAAACTTTACCCACTTTTAGTTTGACCTTGTTTTTGTTTTATTTTGTTTTGTGTTTTGTTGTGTGTGTGTGTGCGTGTGTTTTATGTCTGTGTGTGAGTGTGTTTTAATAACTTTCAAGTAACGAACTTTACCCACTTTTAGTTTGACCTTGTTTTTGTTTTGTTTTGTTTTGTGTGTGCGTGTGTGTGTGTGCGTGTGCGTGCGTGTTTTGTGTGTGTGTGTTTTATGTATGTGTGTGTGTGTTTTTTTTGGGGGGGGGGAGAAAACAAGACTTGAAAACATTTGATTTGTATGATTATTATCCATTTACCCATGCAAGTATGTTTCTTGCCATTTGAAATGCAGTCTTACCACACTGGGTTTCTAAGTTAGGCCCCTTTCCCTGACCACTTGAAACCAGAAGAAGGCAGCTTACCTACAATGGTAGTTACAACTGTGGTGACAAACATGAACGCTTTTGTCATGAAGCTGCTTTGACTTCCATACTTGTCCGATGTTCCGTGGCGTGGTTTTGATGCATACCGGGAAGTAGTGTAGGAATAAGAATCAGAGTCTGAAAGATACAAACAAAATCACTTCTATTACAACCTGTAAAACTGATGCACAAGCAAAGTTATTATTATTATTATTAAGGAGATTTCTATAGCGCATAACTAAAAGCACAATATCACTAAGTATAAGCACACGCAAACATACTCTGATTAAATAGAACTTAGCTTAGCAAGACACACCAAGAACACTAAACATTTGAGCCCAAACAAAAACAGAGAATTAAATTAAACACTGGACAAGCGATTTAAACAAGCTTAAGGCCTACACCAACTGCAATGGGCTATTTCAAACAAAAGTTCAGTTAACTATAAAAGGCAGTGCATAAAACTCCATAATCCTAAGAGGGTCAAACAAATAAGAAACATAAGACTATTTTACTATAATTACTTCATAAAAAATAATAAACATGGAATACAAAGCTGTAATTGTTCACAACAAATTTAAAAAGATTTTCATGCCATATTTTTTATTATTATTCTCTTTATTTATATTGCACAACACATTTTGACACACACCCAATCTCACACAAGCGCACATACACACACACACACACACATACACGCACGCACACACACACGTGCACTCACACACACACACACACACACACACACACACACACACACCCACACCCACAGTAAATTCAACAAATATTCAAATACATAAAAAGAATTAAGTAAGCGTTTAAAACATATTTTACAAACAACACGTATATATACAGTGTTAAATATGTGAGACTACCCAATAAACAATATTTAACTAGTGAGTTTATTTAAAATGCTAGCAGATATAATCATATCATGAGGCCGGCAGGCGTGTGCTTTAGGTATTGTAAGCTTCTCCCAGTAAGGTAATATATTGTACTTCGTTGCAAGCCCCTGGAGCAAATTTTTGATTAGTGCTTTTGTGAACAAGAAACAATTGACAAGTGGCTCTATCCCATCTCCCCCCTTTCCCCGTCGCGATATAACCTTCGTGGTTGAAAACGACGTTAAACACCAAATAAAGAAAGAAAGAAAAGAAAGAAAGGTATTGTAAGCAGACTTGAAAAGGTGGGTTTTAAGGGTCTTTTTGAAAGTAGAAGAGGTTTCACAGTCACGGATGGGGTGAAGTGACCACTTAAAGCTGCCTTAAAGCAAGGGTGTTCATGTGAATCTAATAAATGATTACAAAAAGTGTCCATTACATGAAGCTCTAACATTACTGTTCATCGCATCAGCTCTTTTCAACCTGTTATTATTTGATTACTCTCAATTGTTGTGCCAAACATATAAGAACTGGAGCCTTGTTTCCTCACCTGAGAAATCATCTGTCTCGTCCAATCCTGAAACACAGAAAGGAAAACGAGGATCATTAAATGCTGTTCAGTTTTTTAATCTTCCAACACAGCTTTGTAAAATCAAGAGGCGAAGCCTTCAAGGCTCACGTAAGAAATCAACAAACAGTAACACAAACTCAATCACTCCGTCACACATACACACACACAGTAAGCATAGGTGACACAGTGCAAGAGTGCGAGACACTTGATCTAGATCTGTCTGTCTGTAGCCTACTTACGGGGACACGACTGCCTGAGATGGCCAGATCGACACTGCGCTTTCGACAGCGCTGCGCTTCCTCGCGCAGACACTGGAAACACGCTGTGCAGATTAACCTGTAGGAAATCTCCTTTGGTATCGTCTTTATCTATTTTTCTGGAGCTACGAAACCGAACAATGTAAAATCGTCTTCTCCGAATCGGCGAACTGCAGCTCGGTGATAACTGTATCTATACCACAATCCTTCACGCGATCTGACCTAACCTTGACCCCTGACCTGGTCTACATACCACACAGACACAAACCAGTCACTCATTTTCTTTGGATACACACTTTAACTACATACGTGCCGACGAAATGTTGATCATTGCTTCAATACTTTGATTTTGAAGCTGTTGTTTCTATATATATATATACGACTTGTGTCTGTGTGTGTGTGTGTGTGTGTGTGTGTGTGTGTGTGTGTGTGTGTGTGTGTGTGTGTTCGCGATGCACGCCCAAGGTTCTTGGTGGATCTGTTTCAAATTTGGTGCCCATATTCAGGTACACCCCGGACACAACCTGGTCGATGAGATATTTCAACACGTGCTCTCAGCGCGCAGCGCTGAACCGATTTTGGTTTTTCTGTTCATCTTCCCAGATCAATTCCCACTAACTCTTCCTTATCTTCTCCAGTGTTTTGCGTTTATCTCCCTTCCTTCGTGTGGCGTCAATCCATATTCCCGTTTCTATTTTTAGAAGGTCACTGTCGACAACGCTCATTCCATATTCCCGTTATACTATTTTTAGAAGGTCACTGTCCCGGTGAAGCCGGGTATTACTCTTCCTTATCTTCTCCAGTGTTTTGTGTGTTTATCTCCCTTCCTTCGGCTCGACTTCTTCCCGGCGAAGCCGTACCCGGCGAAGCGGGCATTCATCTAGTAAATAATAACCAGGTAAAATTAGTATTTCGGTGTTCAGTCAAATGTTAAAGTTTCTACCACAGACATACATTCATACAAACATACATATGCACGCACGCACGCACAGACAGACAAAAGTTAGCATCGCATAGGCTACACTTACGTAAGCCAATAAGCAAAGCAACTGCTTATATGACTCACTTACACCGTAAGTAATATCAGTGAATCAGAAATGTATCTGCTACTCTAGCTCAATTGACTTAAAGAGAAATGTCATAGACTCTTACTTACTGAGTAGCACAGTCATGTTCATGCCTCCTACTCCTAGTTATAATTTCATACATTCAGAAAGTTGTTGACTGCTATTTTCATTTTGGACATCAAGAGACATGCCATGAGGTATAGTTTCTGTCTCCACAAGAGAAATGAAGAAATGCTTCTCACCATACATATGATTCACTCGATGATGCTTCTCCTTCTGGCGCTCATCTGATCTTCGTTTATGCTCTTTGTCATATTTGTAGTCATAATCATCATATTCGTAAGATCTGCCTCGAGCTGCTTTCTTTTTTGCTGGAGATCTGATAAGTTCCAGGGAAAAAAGTCACAAAAACTTATGATTTCAAAAACCATCATAAAATGAACTTAAACTGCAAAACTTTCCTTCAGCAAGAAACCAAACACACATCAGAACAGTCACACACTTACACACTAGCACCACAACAACAGAATTTTAATCAAAAAGAACTTTTTTCATTTATTCTAAAAGAAAAGAAACTGTCAGGTGAAGCACTCACAAACTGATGAATCACGACAGTTTTGTATTTGTCATTACTATCAGTAATGGCTCCAAGGAATAAAACATGAAAAGCCCAGAACAGTGTTTGTGCTTACCTGTTACTCTGATCAAATGTAAACCAGCCCTAATCTTTTCCTTACAAATATTTTCTTACCATTTGTATTCTTCAAACAGTTTTAGATTTGTGTAATCACACACACACACACACAATATATATCATTGTTTAAATTCTCTTGATTGCATACTAGCTACTATTACTACTAACCTGGAGGTACGTCTCGGGCGAGCACTGTTGTTGGTGTTGAGCTCGTCTTCATCTATCCCCATTACAGTCTTAGTAACTGTGGTTGTTGTGGTGGTGGTGTACTCTGGTCCGTATCCTGGGCCTCGACCGTAACCTGCGTTGTCACTTCGCCGACGCTGTGCATACCCACCAGTAACTGCATCTGCTGAGAGAATGTCTAGGGCATTGCTGGTTGAGTCTGCTGACATGTGGTTTATGACTGATGTGGTTTTGCGGCGACTGGGATCTTTAGAGTCCAGAAAACGCTTGACCCCTTTCAAATGACTTCCTGACCGCAGGGTCATCCCTTCATAGTAGTGTCTGTAATCCATTCCTGTCACAAAGGGATGGTAAAAAGTATGTAAATGTTGAACACAAGACCATCACACACAGACACATTATGAACCGCTGTCGCATGAATTCATCAAAAGACCTCTTATGTAAGTATTCAGATTTTAGATTCACAAGCAGTACACACACACACCAACCTCCTTCACACAGGTTTATCAAAAGCCCCCTGAAATATGCACAAAACAATTAACTACATGCCAATGAGATGCAGCTGACACACTCTGTCCAGAGACGAGAACAACCAACCTTGCCCTGACTGCTGTATACGCAAGTTCTCCTCCTCAGCAAGCTCTTTGTTGCTCATGCGCGCACCCTCACTCGACATAGGCTCTCCGCCGTCTAAGTTGGCGCCATCAGAATCAAAATCCAGCTGATCCGCTTCGTACAGACTAAAGGAGCTAGCACGGTTCTCTACACTAACACTTCTGTTTGACTGCGCGTGGCTGATCGAGTTTACAGCTTCATTGCGCTGTCCGGAATCCACAGAGCGTTCATAGGTTACTTGTTCGTTCAGACTCATGTCAGAGTCCGAATCCGAATCGTCAAGCATGCTGACTGGTGGAGTGACCATTCCCCGAAGGCGGTGACGAGACATGTTTGGGTTGACCCAATTTTTTCTCAGATGCCTTGGGCTGTAGCTCCCCCTGTACAAGTAAATGAATAAATTAAATAGGAATAAGTCCATCATCGGAGAGGCATTCTTGAGGTATTCAATTATAGTTACATGTATTGTGTTCTGTTTCTAAATCACCCTTTCAGTATACTTTCTGACATGTATGTCTTTAACCATCTTCAAAGGGTGGATCTAGTATAGGTACATGTACTTCCAGGTAAAAAAAAAATGCCACACACAAACACAATAACATTTCAAAACACTCCTAATGCAGAAGCTCTCTATCTTGTATTAAAATTCAATAGCTGAACATGAATTCCACAACCCTAGGCAAACACTTCTAACTGTCCATACAATTATGAAGCAGCAATGAAATAAATATTAGAAAAATCCCAAACAAAAACATGCAGTCCAAATACATAAAGGACCAGTAGAACTAGAAATACAGTAAACAGTTCTCTTTGGCAAAAGTGCAACGATGCAAAAATTTTAATTTATCATTTTATGGAAAATTTCCTAGATAAATTTTCATTTAATTAATATACTTACCCGAATCACATTAGCATTGAGTCACCTGAGATGCTTATCACTGAAAAACGCTTACCCGGCTAAAAATTTTAAAGGGAAGCAACCCCATCACCAAAACGAAAGTGAAAGTAGCTTGGTAATGGGCCAGCACACTGGGAGTTACCTCCCATACGGGTGTGTGCCACGTCACTTCCTCTAGGAACACGTGCCTATTCTCATACGGCTTTAAAAATCTTAAAACCATACGCGGGGCAGGTGGGAGGGAATACAGTATGTGATTCGGGTAAGTATATTAATTAAATGAAAATTTATCTAGGAAATTTTCCATTAAATAACATATTCTTACTCCGAATCACATTAGCAGATAACATCAACAAGGCGGTGGGCTAAAAATGAATCAAAACTCACCATCAAGTTCTGGACAGGAACTGACCTGCTGCTATGAGAGCTGGAAGGCCTCTGGAGCCATCCTGTCGAAGAGCCGAGACGTCCCGAAGATAAAAGTTTATGAAAACATCTTCAGAACGCCAAAACGCAATTGTCAGCACCTCCTCTAGACATCTGGAGCGCAGTACTGCCAGAGAGGATGCCCACACCCTCATTTCATGGGCTCGGGCCGAGTCAAGTGGCAAGGAGGGCATGACCCCCCCCCCCCTCTTTGTGCGACTCCACTCATAAGCTTGCTTAATGAGCGAGGACACCCACCGGGCCAACGATACCTTCGACAAATCTTACTCGCGCCTAGAAAAGGGCGAGATAAACAGCAACTTCTGAGAACTAGACCGAAACGGCTGAGTCCGGGCTAAGTACAGACGAAGAGCCCTCACAGGGCAATTGACCGAATCAAGGTCATCCCGGGCCAACGCGCTGATCAGAGCCTTGACTCTAACCAGCGGAGAGGCCTGCCCCAGAGACTGATTCTTGGCCAGGAAATCGGGCCGGAAACGCAAAGATGCGGAACCGTCCGACTAAAAGGAGATATCTCCAGGCTGACCCGACAGGGCGTGGACCTCGCTACCCCGTCGGGCCGTTGCCAACAAAAGAAGAACCAGCGCTTTGCGAGTGACATTGAACAGAATGGCCTCGCTCAAAGGCTCAAAATCCGCAGAACGTAGGAATTCCAGGATTAAAAACAAGTCCCACTTGGGAGCGGGCAAACGAGCTTTCGCTTCCTTAAGAGCAGCCCTTTTAATGACTGCAGCTATAACGCCCCCGACTCGAACAGACCGACCGATCTGCTTAAGAGTCGCCGAGATAGCGAAGCGCCGGACCCTCAACGAGGAGCCTGAGGCGCCCTGCGAAGACATGAAAGAGAGGCGGTTGGCGACCTGAATAGAGCGCGGAGCCACCGAACTCACCCCTGTAGCTGAACACCAGGCAGTCCATGCCTTCCAGTGGGAAGCATAAACTGACGAGGTGGACGCTCTATGCGAGCGAGCCACCAAGTCCAGACGGATGGAAACCATCAGGAGAGGCAAAGTGGAGCAAATCTGAGCTTAGAGCTTGTGCACCCTTCTCTGAGAAGGCTGGACAGTCCACGCGACCGTGTCGAAAGACATCCCCAGATAAGTGAATGTCTGTGACGGGGTCAGCTCCGACTTTCCCTGGTTGATCGAGAACCCCAACAAGTTGGATTCTCGAAGAACCATCAGGGTATCTTGCGAACAGCCGCTCTGGGACTGGTTCATGATGAATCAGTCGTCCAGATAAACCCGCAGGCGGATACCCTAGGACCTCACCAGTGCACAGACCTGTCTCACCACCATGGTGAAAATCCATGGTGCGAGGGACAGCCCGAAAGGGAGTGCGCGAAACTGGTAGATCTGATCTCCCCACCGGAAACAAAGCCATTTCCGGTCGGCCGGATGCATAAGAATGAAAGTATGCGTCCGTGAGATCGATCGAGGTCACCCAGTCTCCTGGGCGGAGAGAGTCTCGGACCGAGGCTGGCGTCTCCATCTTGTCTTTTATCTCACTCAAGAAAGTGTTGAGGAGAGATAAATCCAACACGGGACGCCGTCCTCCTGACGCTTTGGGAACGGCGAAAAGACGCCCTAAAATCCCAGGGAGCTATGGACCCGAACTCTCTCCACCGCGCCCTTCTGCTCCAGGGAGGCAATTTCCGACTGCAAGACGGAACATGCTTCCTGCGAGAAGATGGGCTTGAACCGCGGTGGCACTCGGGTAAGAGGCGCCTTTTCCTCCCGCCAGAGCAGGCGGAAGCCCGATCTCACCACTCCCACAATCCATTGGCTGTCTACTACCGACATCCAACGAGAAAGCGCACGGGAGGGGCCTCCCGCCATCACCAAGGTGGAAGGCGGGAGGGGGGTGAGATCGGGAGCGCTTCATTGGGGGTGTGGCTTACTCCCAGAGCTGCCACACCCCCTCCCCGATGCCGTCCTCTTCTTCCTGCCACGAGCGACCGGCAGAGCCTGCCGCTTCTGAGCTGGCTTGAGGTTCGACAATGTCTGAGCCTGCTTTTGCTTAGAAGGCTTAGACTGTTTCACCCCCTGCAGAGTGAAGTCGAGGAACTGACTGTCCTTGTTCGACTGAATCTCCTTCTGTCTGGCATCCATTGCCAGAGAACAGAAGCGAGATTCCTCTGAGACCGGGGAGACTCTCAAGGTCTCCCTAGTAGCCATCTCAGTGAACTGGGACTGCGAGAGGAAGAGATCCCTCCTACAGAGGACCGCTTGGGTGTACTGTAGAGAGGAAAGACGCAAATGTTCCTCATTGACCTTGGCCAATGCGGTAAAAAGCGCAGATACATCGTCCGCATTTTGTTCTTCACTGAGAGTGAAAGGAACCAGCGAATCGATCAATGCCCGATACAGAGTCCGAACAAGAGTCTCCGCAACGGAGGACAGTTCGATCTGCCGACGTCCAACCTCCTCAGCAGAGAGGAGGGAAGCCTCAGAAACCGGCAGAACCAGATCAAGCTTGATCGGTTTAGCCAGAAGAGGCAGCAATTCCCGGGGAACCGGAAGGGTAGCCCTAGGGAGTGCAAAAGACGCCAGCCAGCTCTGGCTCTGAGTGGGCAAGCTAAGCTTCCTATTGCCCGTAGGCACGAAGGAAGAGGCTTGAGAAGCCGACGCCACCCACTGCTGAGCTGATTCCGGAACTGGACCAAAAGGAAGCAGTAACGGAACAGGCACTGGCCGAATACCACTCCCCGCATGTGCTGGACGAACCAGCGAATGCGAAAGTTGGTAAGCCACTGACGGAGACTCGGCGAACCGGAAGGAAGAAACATCTTCCTGTGCCGGCCGGAAGTCCGCCATGGCCGAAGGATCGAACGGAGCGGAAGAGTCCGCAGCCACCACCCCTTCGGGGAAAAAACGAGACGCTACTTCCGCCGCGATGTCAAGAACAGACTTGAGCTTCGACGGAAACACGCCCCGAGACTCCTCGTTGACCACTGATGGAGCATCAGAATAGTCACACATGGAACCATGACCAAAACCACCAGTTCCGGAAGCAGAAGCATGCCCTGGCAAACCGGAAACCGGAATGCCTGTGCACGAACATTATCCTGCAACCCAGAACCTTGTGAAGGTAAGGGTAGGCAGGACGACCATCCGTAAAAACCGGAGCTGGATGAGCTGACGTCACTCCCCCATCCGAGTGGAGTGATGCCTGCTCAAGCCTAGGCACTAAATGGCCGGAAGGCGTACGCTGGAATCCACCCTCTGATATCCGGAAGGAAGCACCAGAAGAGGAAGCAGCGTGTCCGGCCGAAACCGGAAGTGTAGTCGACGAAACCGCGCAATGCGGAATTGAAGGCTGCACTGGTTGACTTCGTGATCCGGAAGGACCGGAAGTCAGTGAAAACTCCATACTGCCGCAGCCGCCGTAGCGTGCCTGCGTGGACGGATCATCACCTCCGGCGAGTGCCGGTAGTGCAGCCGACAGAACCGCGCAATGCGGAAGCGAAGGCTGCACTGAAACCAAAAACACCAGTTCCGGAAGCAGAAGCATGCCCTGGCAAACCGGAAACCGGAAATGCCTGTGCACGAACATCATCCTGCAGCCCAGAACCTTGTGAAGGTAAAGGGTAGGCAGAACGACTATCCGTAAAAACCGGAGCTGGATGAGCTGACGTCACTCCCCCATCAGAGTGGAGTGATGCCTGCTCAAGCCTAGGCACTAACAGGCCAGAAGGCGTACGCTGGAATCCACCCACTGGTATCCGGAAGGAAGCACCAGAAGAGGAAGCAGCGTGTCCGGCCGAAACCGGAAGTGTAGCCGTCGGAAACCGCGCAATGCGGAAGTGAAGGCTGCACTGGTTGACTTCGTGATCCGGAAGGACCGGAAGTCAGTGAATACTCCATCCTGCCGCAGCCGCCGTAGCGTGCCTGCGTGGACGGATCATCACTTCCGGCGAGAGCCGGTAGTGTAGCCGACGGAACCGCGCAATGCGGAAACGAAGGCTGCACTGGTTGACTTCGCGATCCGGAAGGACCGGAAGTCAGTGAATACTCCATCCTGCCGCGACCGCCGTAGCGTGCCGGAGCGGACGGATCATCACTTCCGGCAAGTGCCGGAAATGCGGCAGCCGAAACCGACTGCCGCCGCTGTTCGATCAAATCCGGGGCCTCGTAGGTTATCGCCGGAAATGAAAGATCAGCATGGTATCGGTCGTGACCCGAAGCGAAAGAGCTGTCTCCCGAGAGAGAACGTCCAGGCGCCTCACGAGGGCTATCGGACCAGCTCTGCTTACCAGCCGCAGCTGAAGAGGGAGGACGCTGCTCCAAACCGGAAATGGAAGGCAAAGACCCGGAAGCCAACGCCCGGACGTCACTGCCAGATGCCGGAAACGCCAAACAACTGGCGACGGAACGCTGGAACTCTGCCTGCACCAAGCTGCGGATTTCCGGAACCAGTGTCTAAAACAGAAAGGAACCAACGCACCCTGCACAGGTGCTAACAACGAGGACGAAGTCTCCGTAGTAGAGAACCGGAGCAGACGTAACAGTAGCGCTAGGCGCCGCAAAAGATAGCAGAAGTAGTAACAGCGCAAGGCGCCGAAATAGGTACAGACAACAAAGTGCTACGTTCTTGGTCTGTACAAGTAAAACTGCTTAAGAAGAAGCCTAAGGCTTAAATTTCCCCTTGGGGTCCGACTTGCCACAGCGCTTGCCTGAATCAGACATGCTGTCAAATCCATGTAAACAACACGAAAACATTTTACTGAACGTAAGTCTAAACGACTGAAAACTCAGTAAAAACACACACTTTCGCGTCAACAAATTACGATAGCTACACTTGCCTAACAAAAACAGAGGCACGTAGAGCTACAAACAAAGTCACACGAGCTAGTAAACTAACTCACACAACAAAATGGCGAAACACGCAAGTAACTGACACACAAGTCAACAACACGTGGCAACGCGAAAAAATTTACTGACACGTAAGTCTAAACGACTGAAAACACAGTAAACACACACTCTTTCGCGTCGACAAAATACGATAGCTAAACTTGCCCCACAAAAACAGAGGCACGTAGAGCTACAAACAAAGTCACACGAGCCAGAAAACTAACTCACACAACAAAATGGCGAAACACGCAAGTCACTGACACGCCGGTCAACAACACGTGGCAACGCGAAATTTTTTTTTTTACTGAAACGTAAGTCTAAACGACTGAAAACGCAGTAAACACACACACTTTCGCGTCAACAAAATACTATAGCTACACTTGCCCAACACAGAAAGGGGCACGCAGAGCTACGAGCAAAGTCATACGAGCTAGCTAACTAACTCACACAACAAAATGGCGAAACACGCAAGTCACTGACACACAAGTCCGCAAAAAACGGACAACGTACAGTAACGAAAACAGCGCAAACAACCAACAACAAACGGGAACGAGCTCACCAAACTGAAGGCAAGGCGAGCAGAAAAGCTGGGTAACGTGGCCGGCGGGTGTCACTCAAACACACAAGGTCAGCCACAGAGCGTCAAAAAGTGAACCGTCCTCTCCGAGGTGAAAAAGACGTATGAGAATAGGCACGTGTTCCTAGAGGAAGTGACGTGGCACACACCCGTATGGGAGGTAACTCCCAGTGTGCTGGCCCATTACCAAGCTACTTTCACTTTCGTTTTGGTGATGGGGTTGCTTCCCTTTAAAATTTTTAGCCGGGTAAGCGTTTTTCAGTGATAAGCATCTCAGGTGACTCAATGCTAATGTGATTCGGAGTAAGAATATGTTATTTAATGTGCATTTAAATAATTATGTGTTAACATGGACAACAGGAAACTTACGATTTGGCGTATGTATAATCAGTTTTGGGTAACCTGAAAAGACAGGAATAGAACATATCACCACAAACACATTCTTGTGAGAAAACATCACTGGGCACATTACTTTTTGATAACAAAACCCCTGAAAGCAAAGAAACATGATACAAAATAATAAAAAAACAGCCAGGCTATTCTTGCAGGTACAGGTCTAAAAGTTAGGTAAATAACTTGTGCATTCCATTTCCAGACAGGAAAATATAAATATTTAGTAACAAAGTCAAAGACAGTCTGGAAGAAGTTCTGTGAGTATAAGTGTCAACTATTGATAACAGGTTGTTACTGGCTAAAACTTGGGTACCATGACCAGAGCACTACATTTATTAGTACACACTAAGTTTGATTAAAGTTAACCACAATAAAATGTTCTGAAATGTCAACATCACTAAGCTGAGGGACACAAATGAATGGCAACAAATGTATGCTTATGTATACATGTATGTGTTTCTGAAGTGTATCACTATCAAGCGTAACCTACACTGGTCACATGTGTTAAGTGCTTTCAAAAAATTTAATTCACACTAGCTACTATAGATTAGTAACACACCTATTCCACCCCCAACAAAAACAACAGAACACAGTTTAACACATTGTACGATTAAGTGTTATTGTATAAATATTATTAATGGAAAAATTACTTAACAATGCTAGGAACTAAAATCCTGAGTATGATTCTATGAATAAGACAAATTATAGTTCTACTTCTACTTATCTTTATGTACAGAATTCAGAAAACAACTTCCCTCCAGAAATTACAGCACTACATGTAGAACTACAAGCCAGTTGTTATTTTAAGCAAATCTAAAAAGTAGCAACTAATCCTTTCTCAAAAATTTCAAAATCAAGGAAAAACACAAAATGTTGCCTAAGTTAAATGAAATAACTATTGAATGTCTTATTGCAGTTTGTAAATTGTCAACATAGAGATGATGAGTGCTTTATAAGTCTTATAGTTATAACCTGTCATCTTCTGATCCTGGACTTGGAGCCTGAACTGAGCCTCTTCATTTTATAATCCAAACCTAACAAGGCTTTTCTTGACAGATCCACAGTCACTCTGTAACTCTGATAAATCCACACGTGTGCATACCATGTCAAATGCAACATTCAGTTTAGCACTGTAATTTACACGGCACATAGTTTGTGAATGTTTTATCAGGAAAAAAGATATAGGCATAAATAGGAGCTGTGGAGGAAAACATAGGAATCAGCGACAGAAACCTGATTATAATTGTTATACAGGCTGCAACAGGCACACATTAAAGTTGAAAAGTACACATGTATAGGGTTCAAATATGAGTCAGTTAATTGGAGTAAAAAGAATGGCTTTGTTAAGGTGAAATTTATACAGGGAGTACTGGACCTGAGAATGAAAGCAAAATAAAATACTAAGTAGAAAACACAAATGGGATAACCACAGTAATGTTTCGGAAAGGTAAAAAACATGTACTGTAATGCAGATTCAATAAAAAAAATTTTGTTGTTGAAAAGTCATAAAAAATCAAGTTTCACACAATTGAAATCAAAGTTAGTAGAAGTAAAAAATAAACCAAGAAAAAATAACCTACTTAGCAGTACTGGCGCATAATCTGAAAGGAAAACGTCTGTTGTAAAAATGTCCGCAATCAGCATCTTGCTGTCCTGTTGTGTACAAGCATGAGGGTGCATATGGATAAAGAAACTACAAGTTGAAAAATTATTTCAAAATCATGTACACATTTATAACACTTATTGACAGAGAGATTAGACACAGCCATTCCTGACGATCATGTCTGGTCCGCACAAAGATAATCACTAAATCAGACAAAAGTCAAATGTAAGGGGTCAGGTCTAAGTGCCTATGTTGGACATGAGTTGGTTTATACGATTTGTTTGTTTGTTTGTTTGCTTAACGCCCAGCCGACCATGAAGGGCCATATCAGGGCGGTGCTGCTTTGACATATAACGTGCGCCACACACAAGACAAAAGTCGCAGCACAGGCTTCATCATGTCTCACCCAGTCACATTATTCTGACACCGGACCAACCAGTCCTAGCACTAACCCCATAATGCCAGACGCCAGGCGGAGCAGCCACTAGATTGCCAATTTTAAAGTCTTAGGTATGACCCGGCCGGGGTTCGAACCCACGACCTCCCGATCATGGGGCGGACGCCTTACCACTAGGCCAACCGTGCCGGTCAAGACAAAAGGTGTACATCAGTTTATATGATTTTAACAGACTTTAACTTTTAACTTATAAGCAATGTCCTTCAGTTTCAAATTTACTTAAGTATAGCTCAATTGACTGGTGCTTGTGCCCTCCTTGCCAAGTGTTAAACTTAAAACACATAGAGACACATAAAACATACACTGTACTGAAAACATACAATGATATAGTCATTTACCTCAATCTAAATATAATCCTATAAACTCAGACACACTGATAAAACTTCTACCTCTGTTACCTGGCATTTTTTTTTAGTGTTCTTTGCATCACCATCTGATTAAGTAAAAACAAAAACACCCATGCAATCAACCAAAAACACCAGTGATAACTTGTTGTCTTCACAGGAAACTATGCATTAGAAATTACAAGGAAGACATGAAAGTAACAATAAACAAATACTTTTTTTATAAACTTCAACAGGATTACTTACACATCAAAACTCTCGTCCTTGGAATACTCTTCATACGACGAGTTAAGGGTGCTATTGAACAAGCGACGGGACGTGCTGCGCTCACTATGCTGTGTCGTCACTGATCTGAAATCACAATACCACAACTTCTGTTACTGTAAGATAGAAAGGAAAAATAACGCTCAGAGTTATGACTTGAAATAAATACTACAGACCCCCTTAATTCCTCCCCCACCCTTAAAATAGAACAAGAAGGGCAAAGCCCATACGACTCACATGCTTTACACATTTTTCCTACCAAAATACATGTGACCTTGACCAAAGGTCAAGGTCATCCAAGGTCATGCAACACAAAGCTGTTAATTCAAGACATAGGAAGTACAATGGTGCTTATTGGCTCTTTCTACCATGAGATATGGTCACTTTTAGTGGTTCACTACCTTATTTTGGTCACATTTCATAAGGGTCAAAGTGACCTTGACCTTGATCATATGTGACCAAATGTGTCTCATGATGAAAGCATAACATGTGCCCCACATAATTTTTAAGTTTGAAACAGTTATCTTCCATAGTTCAGGGTCAAGGTCACTTCAAAATATGTATACAATCCAACTTTGAAGAGCTCCTGTGACCTTGACCTTGAAGCAAGGTAAACCAAACTGGTATCAAAAGATGGGGCTTACTTTGCCCTATATATCATATATAGGTGAGGTATTGAATCTCAAAAACTTCAGAGAAAATGGGAAAAATGTGAAAAATAGCTGTTTTTTAGGCAACATTTATGGCCCCTGCGACCTTGACCTTGAAGCAAGGTCAAGATGCTATGTATGTTTTTTGGGGCCTTGTCATCATACACCATCTTGCCAAATTTGGTACTGATAGACTGAATAGTGTCCAAGAAATATCCAACGTTAAAGTTTTCCGGACGGACGGACGACTCGGGTGAGTACATAGACTCACTTTTGCTTCGCATGTGAGTCAAAAACAAGAGAGAGAGAGAGAGAGAGAGAGAGAGAGAGAGAGAGAGAGAGAGAGAGAGAGAGAGAGAGAGAGACTCAGAGAGAGAGAGAGAGAGAGAGAGAGAGAGAGAGAGAGAGAGAGAGAGAGAGAGAGAGAGAGAGAGATCAAGACAAAGAGACAATTACAGACTTGAGAGAGACAGTGACAGAGACGGAGCGAGAAAAGCAGTGTGCTAAATTATAACACAGGGATTTTGAAAATGGAGGTATTTTTAGTTTGTATGGATGTCATGAACAGGAAAACTGGAAACTATGACCCCCAATACAGTAGTGGGAGGTCTGAAAATAGGGGGTCTTAGCAGGGATCGCGGATGGGTGGTGTTGTACTGTGAATTTATTTCTTTATGTTGCATTCAAAGTAACAAGAGTGGCTTTATTCAAACTGAACAGCAGAGAGGTTTTATAATAAGATGTGAACTTCTTTATTCATCATTCACTTCAATACCACAGCTTACTGAAGTTACTTTAATACTTTATTCTCCACTGATCTGGCAGCTAGATCATTTACTTGCAACAGTCAAATGTATTGTGTAACAGATCTGCATAATAATATATTCTACTGTTGCAAAACAAACAAATGACTTTCTATAAAGTATACTAATTCCGTCTTGCACAATTTCTAAGTAACTGTTTGGAGTGACTGTGTTCCTGGCAAATTACAACATGTGGCCATATGGCCAAAGTCAAAGAGCCAACTGAAGCTAAAACTAACTGGGAAAGGTGGAACTTTCTTCCTGTCCCAGTCCGGAGGAGCATGGAGGGATACACAGATCGAGCTACTAATCACATGCACATGTATGCAGGTGTGCTGGCCTTTCAGTCTCCTTGTCTGGATCAATCATGGCACTTTTCACAATGGCTCTCAATCTCACTGAGTCACTCAGCCATGACCCTGTCTGTGCCACAAACTGCCTTTCCACTGTGCTCATTACTGTGCACCACTGTGCTCATTACTCTGTGACAGGTGTACTGAATTTACCGAATTCTAGTTTTGCTGGTTCATAATATTGTATTATTATTACATGATTCATGCACACACCATTCTCACAGATATCTGATCATAGCTCACACTCACCTTCACAGACATTTAAAACTTAATAACATAAAATGTGCATACACACTAGTTGTTTTAAAATTTAATGAAGTTTTTGTGTTCAATCCCAGCAGAAATTGCTCATACTCAAAGTCAAATGCCATGTAAACTCCACTAAAATATTTCGTTCATAACTATATTTAATTATTAATTTAAAGAAACATTAACAAGACGGCCCTTGACTACGCTAGCTACTGTTCACACTTCGATGGCCAAAGGCTTTGCAAAGCGGTTCAATCACCCAAATACGAGGGGCGAGTACTAGGACGACTATTTAGTCCCGAATCGCTGGTTTCAAAACACTTCAAATTCAAACAATCAAACCCCGCTTGTATGTAGGTCACATTCATACGCAGTGTACTCTTTTAGCTTCAAGCGCTCGTTTATTTTCTGTATCGGCTCGCGCGGAGGACTGATTCATTGCATAAATTTGGCTCTGTACT
>NC_090246.1:76052746-76135246 GCF_037325665.1 Littorina saxatilis
TACCTCTGAAAAAATAAGTTGAGCCACATAAGGACGCAGGACTTGATTGATGTAGCGGTTTGCATTGACACCATTCCCACGACCTTGGCCGACGTTCTGAAAGACGACAGGCGCCACTCGCTGATTGACACCAATGGCGGCCCATTTCATGACGCTGGCACCTCCCCATCGGCGATCATGCTGCAGGATGTTATTGTTAGCAAACCGCTGTTCATGTCTTCGCCAGATCCGAACACGCCCGGTTTCAGGCAAAAGCGCTTCTCGTCCGAAAAAAGAACCCTCCGCACCTAACCCTAACCCCGCAGTCCCGATGGCGCCAGTGGGCATGCTGCTGGGCCCAGGCCAGACGATCCAGGCGATGCTGAGCTGTCAAGACAGGACGTTGAGCAGGACGCCGATTTACCAGGTTCTACCCACCAAGGCGTCGGCGTACAGTTCTGGCACTGACGGGTTGTCCATGCACCCGGATTGTGTTACGGGCTGTGTTGGCGGCAGTTTCGAATGGATCTTGCTGGTGTTGATGGACAAGATGGCGATCTTGTCGGGCTGTTGTTACCCGGGGTCTGCCACGTCTTGGTAAGTCGCTGGTACTGTTAGTGGCATGAAAACGTTGCTGCAGGCGATAAACCCTGGTGACATTTACTCCAAATGCCCTAGCAACTTGCTGAACTGATTGTCCGGCATCAAGTCTTCCGATCGCCTATTGGTGCTTCTCTGGTAATAGTCTCGGCATCGCGCCTGTGTCGCAGAAATGAATGTTGTAACAGTTTTGTGAGTACGGTACAGCTTGCCTGAACACTCTGAACACAAAAAGGTGCTTTTCCACATTTTGCACGTGCTGAAAGTTGTCCCCATGACGGTTTGGGATCCCCGTCAACAAGACCTTGCGTGTGACCCAGATAACGGCAAACACGGTTCTGAGAAGATAAGACCGCTAAAACAACACGTGCAGAACATGCTAGTATCATGCTTTTCTTTTTGTTTCAAGTCCATAAAGGTTTAATTAAAGCATCCTTTATTTGCGTTTCTTTTGCCTCCGAATTTACATCAAACTGAGCTGGGAATTTCAGTTTCGTGTTTGTTTCTCGTGTGTTTTTGTTTTGTACAATACACGGTAGTATTATCTTACCAGCGTTAGCAATATTGCCTACTGTTGTCATTACTGTTTTGGAAACTCAGCTCAATACAACTGGGACTTCATTCTGACATTGTGTGGTCTATCCTGGTCCAACGACTCTACGGGCGGCCGCTGTGGCATGGTCAGTTCATGACCCGTCACGGTTCGGGTCACTGCAAAATCACAAATACGGTGGACCTGCGGACCTCAGTTTTCTCTGAAACACTGGGCATGTTGGGTGTATAATGATCGTGCCCAACAGCTGAATAAGTTTGACTACAAAGCGGAGACTGACAAATCTGTGTTGTCACTGAGTTGCCATTGCTGTTTGTTTGCTTGTCAATTCAAGTTTAGCTTCATTTTTTGGACTGAACTAAATGCCAGAGGCTACACGAAGGCGCTTAATTAGTGTCACACGCGCAACACTGAAGGCCGCATTTCCATAATGCACGACATGCAAAAAATTGCGGATCCGGCTAAACAGATAGGGCCTAATCGGTTCTTCATACTGACCAGATATGAATAAACATACATGTCTTCGTCGTCAGTGCTGTCACTGCTGACATCAAGCTGACAGGAACAATTAAACTATAAGGCTTACATGTCAATTGACACGGTCAGTCGAAACCGGCCAGGCCATATCTGACCAGGCTACAACTGTTTGACTGATACCAAAATCAACAAACTTGTCGTGGCATGAGCGGTAATGTGCGATTTGAGGCGGCATTGATAATGTAGTCGAGGCTGTGTTGGAATTTCAGTTGATTAACTCGATTTTGCAGGCGGTTCGAGTGAATTGCCTCAGTATTATCAGGTGATCACTGAGAAGTTCTGATGTGCTCTCCGATCGTCTGTTAACCGTCGATCTCACATTCCTGGCAATTCTGACATGGCAAAAGAATGCCGCAAAGGACTGGCACGGCGGAACGAGTCTATATACTAGGCGGAAAACAAAGCGGAAAACGGACCCACATGTGCCGCCACGGTATGGCATAATTATGCCCCCCTATGTTAGGCCTACAATACTGACTGATACACGTACTCAGTTGTAGCTTACCTTGGATACTGTTGACACAAGCTTGTGAGCAAACGACACCACCTGTCACACTCCACAAATTACTCCATTTAGTAACACGTGTTTCGGCCAAATATCTGTGACCCCCATCTGTGCAGTCAAAACTGTTGAACCTCCTCGTCATAATAGTACATATAGACGGTTTACAGGCAAAGGCTTTCGCGCGTAACTGAGATTTTTGTTTCACTCCGACC
Source organism: Littorina saxatilis (assembly GCF_037325665.1). Classification (NCBI taxonomy): domain Eukaryota; kingdom Metazoa; phylum Mollusca; class Gastropoda; order Littorinimorpha; family Littorinidae; genus Littorina; species Littorina saxatilis. Next base: position 76,055,133 of record NC_090246.1, read on the forward strand.
GCAGCTGCAAGGCTGGTTAAAGTATAAAGGACGTACTGTTACCGTAAACTCAGCTAAGCGTGACGTATGTCCGATCAATAGGACACTTATAGTGTAAGAACATGATTTCACGGTGCACTGCACAGGGACTTGAAAACAATTCCGGACCTCTTCCTTCCTTTCTTCCGGCGTTACTGTATATGTAGGGGGCCTACTGAACTTATTAGTGGGACTGCCGGTTTTGCCTTACAAAATAGCAACCAAAAAGCAACAACAAACAAACATCATTTCTGACAAGAGAGACGAGAGAGAGAGAGAGAGAGCGCAGGACACTCACTTAAATTATAAAAGAAGAAAGAATACTTGCTGTGCAAAAAACCCTTCCAGCAAAATTGAATTAGAGAAGCATGAAACAGTACGACACTCGAAAAGAATCCTTATTTTTCTCTGGACGATAACTGAAACACACACACACACACGAAAACCTGATCTTTGTTTCCTGGTAGCTACATATGGTGCGTTTATACATGTGCTTTATTTAAGTAGTGCGGTCCGATATTTTCACCACCACCACCAGTCACAAAAACGTCATTCCAAAACCACACACACACACAGAAAGCGTGACTGCAAGTGCCTGTGTTGAACCCTCCCGTGCCTGTTCTGCCAGGTCCTTACAATGTAAAAGAGGTTTACAAATCCATCTTGCTGTACGGGAAAGGAATGCAAACAGAGTGTGCCCTTGTTTATGTCTTTGGGGAATTTGAGGTCAGGCCCCGAGAGGTGCAGTTTCCCGCCATATTTTGTAAGAAAGCTGAAACCAGTGAAATATGCCATCATGTGTAACTCAACCTGCAAAAGTTAAAACGTGAAAGAGGGAGGAGAAAAAGATAAAGGAGTGTGCAGCAGTGTTGTGGTCTTGTCTGGTTCATTTGTAAAAGAACACACACACACTATATAGTCTCTCTCTCTCAGTCTCAAATACACATAAACATGCCTGTACTAAATATATATATATATATATAGTACACAAAAAGGAACATGACTCTTGGATTGTGTCTTTGTTTTATTGTCAGCAGTATAATCAACCAGGCTTATTTCAAGCAGTAAACATAATTACATTTTCAAATCAGGACTTTGTCAGTTTTGTTCAAAACTGAACAACAGGAACTGTTTTAACATGATGAAATAGAACATTTAACATACTCTTTTTTATTTTCTCATGACACTGGTTTGTAAAAAATGTTGAAAGCATCATAATGTAACTAACTATAAGGGCAGACTCAAAGTGATTTGTTTGTTTGTTTGTTTATTTGTTGCTTAACGTCCAGCCGACTACGCAGAGCCATATCAGGACGAGGAAGGGGGGGATGAAGGGGGCCACTTGTCAAGCGATTCCTGTTTACAAATGCACTAACCCATTACTTGTGTCCCAGCAGGCTTTAGTAAAACTAAATTAATACCTACTGGAAGATTACCAGTTTCCAGTATGTTAAAATAGGCTTAACCTATCTACTGCTGGACTTACATCAGAACACTAACAGATTAAACTATACATGAATCGCGAGACAAGCGGCAAGAGAAGAGATTTTTGGAAAAAATACAGGTGAATGAGCAAGAAGGCAGAAAAAAGAAAAGAATTCATGAAGAAAAAGAGAGCATGACAGGAAAGAGGAACCAAAAATCTACCTAACAGCAAACTAGAAAGCTCCTGCGGTTCCAAAAACAGGAGGGGCCTTTAATTTCATAACCGCAGTGCCCCACTGCGGGAACTCAAAGTGAAAAGCTTCAAGAGTTTAATGAAAATACACTAACCTTACAAACACTGATGAGTCATTTTGATCACTCCTATTCTGCCATGAACATGATAAATAACACTGTCTAAATAAACAAGAACTGTTCCGAAAATGTCATGGTTAAAGGCACAGTACGCCTCCCGTAAACCATCACAGATACTGTCAGGCTTTTACACACAGTACAAACACCCTTTCATTTACACACTCACCGCTTTTGAACATCCTAGGAACGTAAAGAGCGAGCAATTTTCAAAGAATTAATTTTGCGGATTGTCTGATAACAAAATCGGACGGTGTGTTTTGGCGCTAGACCTAACTTTTAAAATCTAAATAATAAATTAACAGCTTGTTACACAAACATTCTTAAATCATAAAAGAATTATTTTTTCATCAAGACAAGATCAGTACAATTCGAAGTTTTGAAAGTTTGAAAAAAGAAAAGCCCGGAAGCAGGGTCACGCAAGGTCGTGGTTCTCTTAGCAGATGATGATGCCTATCACCAGTTCCTCTGATCAGTCAAAAGCCATTGCTAGAGTTCGTGTGAATCACAGCCGTTTGGTGCGTTTAGATTCAGAGGTACATTTTAACGTGCTATTGCAGATAAGCTTACAGCGAGTCGCATTGGAAATCACAAACTGACGACTACATTGTGAAAAAAAGGAAACTGGATCACACGGGTTCACGATGGCTCAGGGGTAAGATATAAACCACGCAAAAATAAATTCTTTGAAAATTGCTCGCTCTTTACGGAGGGCACCTAAGATGTTCTCAAGCGGTGAGTGTTTAATTGAAAGGGTGTTTGTACTGTGTGTAAAAGCCTGACAGTATCTGTGATGGTTTACGGGAGGCTTACTGTGCATTTAATGTTTTTGTTTTCTTTGTTTGTTTGTAATACATGTATTTGTTCACATCTGACAAATTGTCCTTCAAATGTACACCACGCTAAATTCATCCATTCATGGTGTGAGCACACTTCTACTTGACTCATAAAGGCTGCTTTTATAGGAGCCAGAAATTCTTTTATTTTTGATAACAAATAAAAAATAAATAAAATTGTGCCAACCTCAAGCTGGTGTCTTGAAAAAATATATACAAACTCAACTGTAATCAATTTCATGCTTTCATTTTGTGCAGCTATGTAATTAATGTAGAGTTAGCTTCTTCAGAAATATTAAAAGCAGAAAACAAGGATGTGCCTATACATTTACATAAATGTCATGGCACTTTGGGAAGATCCGTCCCCTGTTTCTTACAGGCGAGAATAGGCGAGATTGGCGAGTGGGGCGAGGAAGTACCGTTTCTTGGGCACATCTCGCCGCGAGTGACGCTAGAATTCTCGCCTCGAACGCTAGGTAGCTTTGGGCTTGCTCGCTTGGCGAGAAAACATGGCGGCCACACAGCTGCACATCCGATTGGCTGTCCATGGTTTTTTACCGACCAGTGCAGACGACCTTTTCGGAATCAACCAATGGTGTTTAATTCTTGCGTAGCTAGCCATTAAACCGTTTCATAGACAATCTCGCCTCCTAGCTTCGCGAGCGGCTAGCCAAAAGAATATCTCGCCTGAAAGAAACACGCGTCAGGTGCACATAAAAGTCACAACACAGCCATAAAGCAATAATATCCAACACTCGCAAATACTTAACACAGCATACCACAAGCCATGATCAACCAAACACACTCTATAAATTACAACACCCCACATTCAATTTCACGCACAACTGTACACTAACAAAAGCTTGCCATTTCTACTCAAACTGACCAGTGCTGAACTTAAGTATTTCACACTGCAATGAAACAAGCCAAGCAGTACTGGGCAGTGCCTAATCTCTTGGTTTCTCAGGGAGAAAAGGATAAACTGGATACATGTATATGGTGTTGGTACTGCAAAGTGCAGATGAAATTATACCTATAGTGTACCAAGTAAAACTGTGCAGTGCCTAATCTCAAAGTGTCTCAGGAAAGAATGGCTAAATGCATGGACACAGTGCTGTTACTGCGTCACTGAGATGAGGTAGTGATCGAGGTACCATGTAGTACTGTGCAATATGTAAACCCATGTTTTCCCAGGTCAGAATGGATAAATACAGAAACACCACGATTACCGCATCATTCAGATGAAGCGACACGTATCATTTCTTTTATTGAGACAATCTTTTCCCTTGGTTTTCCTGCTTTTTCTCCCAGCAGGATCTCAGCCTGGTCAATCTTTTCCCAGTCAGTGAATGTCACCGTTTTCACACCTGAAAACACATTTCAATGAATTTTGATAATTGTCTTGAACAAAACATCAACACATCACAGCACAGCATCTAATTAACCAGATTGACATCTGAATTTAGGCTGTTAGTGTTCTATACACATGAAGTAACCTTCTTTTGAGATTCACACCACCACAGCAATAGATCGATCGTCAATAGTTTATTTATAATTTGGCTTATAAATAAACTACACAATCAATTCACCATTCAAACTAAACAAGGACAATCTTTCACACTCAATATAAAATCACTTATTTTAACCCATGATCAGATGCAAATTAAAATATATATCAAGCTAAAGAAAATCCCTTTAGGACAAACAGATATGAAAACTTGGGTGGGTTTGGAAGGGTAGCACTTGCTGACCAGCTGGCAAGATTGGCTGACCACAACAGAAAGCTGCGTTATGACATTAACAAGGCCTTTGACATAATTTATTAATCTCTTCTGAGCAGAGTCTGAACACTTTGAGCCATGACTGTTTTGTACATGAAATTTAAATTAGGTTAAAAATAAACCTTCACTTATGAAAACTCTTGATAAACGTCACCAAAAATATAAATGCAAATACAACGCTCTTATCAATGTACGTAGTAGTCATCGGTCGCAGGAACTGTAAATTCAGCATTTGAGTTGTCTTCATTTTGTCATTTAAAGAGACGATAATGTAACATCAATCTCCTTATGCTGTATTTTGAAATCCGCGACTTTTGAATATAAGTATGCAGACGTACTAGTGAGAGAAATGCTGCGTGAACATAAACAGCCACAAACTGCAAATATGGTTCTGTTTGTCGATAGAACAGACACATCCGTGCAATAGATGAATTCTGAAAATAACTCCGTCGGGGTTTGTAATTGTATCACTATGGGTTGTGGAAGAGTGAATACCCTTGCCAAAACCTCTGACAAACATTGGAGGGGCCAATCACTAGCGAGGGGTGTGTCGGAAACACTCCTGTCCATGTGTTTCAGACACACCCCTTGCTAGTGATCGGCCCCTCCAATGTTTGTCAGAGGCTTTGGCAAGGGAATTCACTCTTTTACAACCCACACAAACACGACGGACTTGTTTCCAAAAATCGTCTATTCTGTAGTACAGACAGACTGCACAAACCTTTCTGCTGCAGAGCACTGAGGACAGCGTCCTTGCCGCCTTTGTTCTCACTGGACAGTTTACTAGACCCTAGGTCCTCCAACACCACCTTGCCTGTGGCGAAGGCATTGTTCATCGCCCCCGCCAGCACAAACACAGGGCCTTCAGCAATCCAGCCACTGCAGTACAACCCTGCAATACAATACGCCTAGACTAAAATCACAAGAAAAGTTGAATCTATGTACACATATTTAGACAAGAAGAAGGAATAAAGAAAATTAAAACAGAAAAGAAAGCTGCATCAATACACAAGTAACTTATGAACCATTCAAAACAACAAATATTTATTTACATGTATGCACGTACACCCTTACAATAAGGAAAAGAAAAATGCAATGTCCATTCCCATCAGAGTTCTTTTCTTAATCAATTTGTGACAGAAACAAACCTTGTGCTGGTCGAGACTACTGGCAGCCATGCATACACCCATGATCATTCTGGCTAAAAGGCTTGAGACGCCAAAACATGAAAAGATAACTCTAATTCCCTCCCACAGTTCCAACCGTTGGACTTTCCTGAAGCTTCGGTGCAATGAGTGCAATTCAGGGCCGAATCTTAATGTAACGAGTTTCGTGAAGTAGACATCACAAAGTCGACTTTGCAGCTTCACAAACAAATCTATGAAACTCTTGATCAATCAACTGACAAAAGTACAATCTTGACACAATATCAAAAAAATCAACAGGACAACACAGTCAAAGCCACACGATATACTTTGACAGATGGAATACAGGACCCATCCATTATCCACAAAACTGACAACAAACGCATGAGCGACAAGTACACATACCAGGAAAACCATCAACCCTGCCTTTCTTGTTTGGGATAACCCCTCTGCTGGTGTCAAAAGGAACCGTCTCATCCAAAGGCACCCCCTTGTAACCTATACTCCGTAGTACCTGAAAAGAGAATAACACAGACATGCATTCTGAAGTTATTGTAACTAGATACAGCGGTACCTGCTATGTAAGGCCCTTGCGATTAGAGGACTCCTCCCAATAAAGAACATCCATTGTCTATTATTTTGACCAAATTATACCTGTCGGCCTGTACTGTATAAACACTTTGGCTGCTCCAAACGATGTCCTTTAATCACAGGTACCACTGTACGTAGTTCACTCCTAACATTTCAGATCAGCAGCTGACAAAGAAAAAATATATACCTTGATGGTAGAAATCAGTGCTTAATCTCAATCAAGTGACGAGAAGTAATACAGTCATGTAGTACAAAATGACAGGTATGTCAAGAATGTTTTTTTTGTGTGTTTTTTTTGTCAGCTACTAGTGTAAGTTGACGATGTCAGTTGTTTGAAGTTTGATTTCTCCTTTTTGACTTTTCATGATCTGTTTGTTTCATCTCTTTCTCTTGTAAAGTTTTTGTTTGTTTGTGGTGGGTGATAGAAAGCACATAACTATTCCTACATGCACGCACATATTCATGCAAGCAAAACGTTTAATCAGCACTAACCAAACCACAAGGAATGACATCTGTCTCATCAGTGGGCACTGCCTTTCGCCTTAGCGGATCATCATCCCCCTGTCAAAACAAAACATACGTCCACATTCACATTTGAATAACACGAGGCAATAGTAATCAGAGAACGAGAAGCAGAATCTTGTATATTTTCCCTGTAAGATCATTCCACAAGCTTTTTAAAGCTATTAAATTACAATGAACAAGAGACCTGAGTAGTTACTAGCCATTTTCTTTGACCACTCTCTCTCTCGCAAGTCATTCCTCAACATAACCTCAACAAAGATGAGGACTGCATGGTGAACCCTTACTTTTGCGAGACAGAACTCACATCCGCTGTCTGTTCAGCTTGAGAATATCAAAGAGGGAATCCTTCTCGTGTAAACCGTTCCAGATCTATGAAAGGTTCATTGAAGATTTGTAGACATGCTGTTGGTATCCTTCCACTAGAATGCTTACAACAATTAAGCAGTCTGGGCATTTGCTGTGCAGAGTGGGTATTTTCTAATAAATTCCCTTTCCTTGTTTCCTGTTACAGACAGCAGTATTCCTTTGGCACAAAATGCTGCTTACACTCATAGACCTTTTTTTTTAAAAGTAGATGTCATCTCCTCAAAACACTACACCCAAGTGGGTATTTTCCTATGGACATACATATGTTTTATAAGTGAAAGATTTTATTGTAACGCAAATATTGTGAGAATTTTTTTTAAGCGCCGATTACCTCTAGCATGTTGATGATAAACTTCACAGCTTCTGGTCCCTCTTTGCTGCTTGTTGGGACAATTTCCGAAGGACTGCGCAGAAACTTGAGGTGCCATTCTCTTGTTGCGTCATTCCAGATCTTCGTATATTTCTCAGGTGGATTTACTGCCGCATTATACAGCAATTCTGTCAGGCGACGACGAGGTCTTGGGAGCTCTTCACAAAATAAATCAAACAGAATTTAACAAGTTGATAGCTTTTGATCTTCACAATCAGTTGTGAAAAAACACAAACAATCAAAAATTAAATGTTTTAAACTCTTAGGCATCATACATGTCTAATCGCCCACATACATTGCTTTTTGTTGCAGCATTTTCAACAAGAACTCATAGTTAGTGTTAACAACAGATTTGAGAGCTTCCGAATAAGATTGTTTCAACTAATCACTTGCCTAGGCAGTGAGGTCATGTTGTGTCTGTCTGTCTGAAATAAGGAGGTTGCTGCAAAAACAGGGGAGAGCATTCATGCAACAATGTGGTTCTGCAAGCGAAAGTGTTGATTTGAACTGTTTGAAAATGCCTTTTCTTTGGCAAAATCAAACTTGATTGCTGGGCTGAAAGTCACAGGTTGGGCCATAATTGTGGCTTTGATTTACTTTTTGAAACTTTCTTTGCATAAATAAAAGCAGGGAACTGATGAAGCACCTATCAGAGAGTGTTGTAACAGAAACACCTAGAAACACATCTACAAACCAAAAGAAAAATAATTTTTTTTGGTGCCCAACACAATCTCAACATTTTGCGAAACAGGAATATCGCTGTCTGATTTTAGGGACCCCAACAACTTCAATATTATGAAAGTCCCCTGTATCTAAATGCATGACACACAAGGGTTGTAAAACTAAGGCTACAGATTTTCAGATTTCAGTGGACAAGACCTTTCAAATGATCACATATCATACTAAGCTATCACATATTTATAAACCTAAGAGGTGTGTGTGTGTGTGTGTGCGTGTGCACGTGCGTGTGTGAAAGCATGCGTGTGCATGTGTGTAATTGTATGTCACTGTTTGTGGTCGCTTATCTCCTCACCATTTATATTCTCAATTGTCACTGTGTGTGTGTTTGTCTCCTCACCATCGATATTCTCATTCAAGCTTGACAGAGTCAGTAGGTCTATGACAGTACGGCACTTGGGCAGCGTAATCATTTCTCTCAGTTCTTTGATGGTAAACGCAACCTGCAGAGGGCCCCTCCGCCCCACCAAGACAACTTTCTTGATTCTGCTCTTTGACAGGGCATCCATGGAGTAGTCCGAGATGTCTGTTTTCTGCTCAAAAGAAAAGAAGAAATAATTAACTGAAAGTTAAAGACTCTTGTATGTATTTGACTATGAAGCCAATCTCCCAAATCATTCTAAATGTGTTCACAAACCATGAAAAAATCCCCCCCCCAAAATCAAATTTCCCCAGCATGAAGCCAAATATTCCACAAGTTAAATGCTCATGTACAGACAACAACCAAACAGACTGACAGACAGGCAGACAAAGACAGACAGATGAGCAGGTATGCACCTTTACTCACCGCAAGAATGTCAATAGGAGTGAGAAGCACCCTTGCTACATCCAGAGCAACGTTTCCATGTCCCAAAACAATGGCAGTCTCACAGTCTAGGTTAACAGACAGCTGAAAAAAGCAAAACAAACAGAAAACAAATGATTGACTAATTGACAAAAATCTATTGCAATATGAATAGAGATATATTGCTCTATAGGCTGCCTAAAATGTATATAAATTTGCCATCCACAAAGTTTGACTACTGTTCTGTCTGGTAGAGACACGGGAACACAGAAAAAGAAGAAGTCTGGTAGAGTGACCTGCCTCATGGATATGTGGAAACTTAACCTCACACATATAGTAGTTCTGGAGATTAAATTATGGAAAGAGAATGCTTGCAGAACAGACCTTGGTTAGGTGCTTAAACAATTTTAATTTGTGTATCTACTCCTCAAAAACGTTACACAGCATGGTCAGCCAAAGACATGTAGATGGGTGAAAGCAAAGATTTATTAAAATCACGTAAACTTTGAGGAGAACAAGTAGCCCGGGTATTTCTTTCGTCCGGGTTTCTCTGCAAGATTTTTACCTCCTGGATGGTTTTATGTTCAGGAAATCTATCCTTAAATTAGAAATTCCTGATGAAATGTTCATCCCTCCATGTAAACAGGACAACTGTATAAGGTTAGAACATTAGTGATTAAAAGTCACACAATCACTTTCAGCACTTTGAAACAAAAATGTTCACACAAATATACATGGCGTATAATTCATGCACAACATGGGTACTCACGCCTACATCCTCTGGAAGACCATTGTACCAGCCAACAAAAGATCTGGCGGACAGCACATTGGGCAAGTCCTGAAAACAAATGTTATATCACATGTATGTATTTACTGGAATGTGCTGTGATCTACTGTATGTTTTTTCTGCGCTAGAGATTACATTAGCAAATGTTAACAATGAAATCTTACGATAACCTCCGTCCCAAGTAAACCAACATGCAGACCACCGCAGGTACATCCAGATGTTTACATTCCTTCACTCGGACATGTACTAAAAATCAACAGCCTGGCTGCTTCTTGTGCAGGACGTCATGGAGTTGTTCTGTTGTGCTGACTTTATTTCATACATTGACGCTCAGGTGTCATTCAGCTGTACATGCCCAGCACACACTTTTGATCGGACACAGGTGATGTTTTTCTGCAGATAGTTTAACTTTACAACCATTTTGCCCCATGCAAGATTGCTCTGCGCAAAAATGGGCCTTCTACCTTAACTTTCAAAAGCAACACTCTGCTAAACACATATTTTTCTCCTTGTTTGAGGTTGATCACTCATTTTGTACAATACACCAAAGCAATGCCCTGTACTGTTGGAATGTTATGATTTACTCATTCAAATAAAAAGCAGTTTCAATAAAGCTACATACATGTCTTTAAAAATGACAGTGAAATGTTGAGTACAGCCAAACAAGCTTACCTCCCCTGGAATTCCCAGCTTGCGGTCATTGCTGGAGCCATGACACTGAAAAAGATAAGGAAGAAAATGATGGAGTCATTGGAGTAATCACTCACACACACACACACACACACACACACACACACAATATCAAAAACTTAATTTGCCATCTGGACCCCTGAACCAATAATTTTTCTTTAAAATATAGAAAAAGTAGAAAATGAAGGAGAAAATATACATTTTTTTCAAACTCACCAGAACAACTGCTGTGTAGGCTTTCTGTAAATCAGCTACCTTGATATCTTTGCCAACCTGAACATTGCCGATAAAGCTGCAGCGGTCACGGTGAGCTGTCTGTGTAAAAGTGTGTATGCAGTTCTGTGGAAATCAAAACAAACATGGTCAGATTATATTTTTGTAAAATCTTTGCTCTTTGGGGGGGGGGGACGGCTGTCATCTCTCCCGAAGCAAAGTAACACAACACAAGAAACAAGCAATCATATTCATGCATATAAATCAAGAAAGGAAACCTTATTTTTGTGTATTTGTAAGCAAGTGTGTGCATGAGAGAGAGAGAGAGAGAGAGAGAGAGAGAGAGAGAGAGAGAGAGAGAGAGAGAGAGAGAGAGAGAGAGAGAGAGAGAGAGAGAGAGAGAGAGAGAGAGAGAGAGAGAGAGAGAGAGAGAGAGAGAGAGAGAGAGAGAGAGAGAGAGAGAGAGAGAGAGAGAGAGAGAGAGAATATGCACAACAAGCTTTCACCTGGACTTACTGATTTGTTTTAAGGTTGTTTTATCACTGGTACTTAAATGATCAAGTTAAGAGAGTACACAGAAAAAGTTAACAAAAATTAAAACAGCAACAGAATGAAAAATAATACATGTAAATAAAAGAAAGAAAGAAACAAGTCGCGTAAGGCGAAAATACAACATTTAGTCAAGCTCAGTCGAACTCACAGAATGAAACTGGACGCATTGCATTTTTTCCGCAAGACCGTACACTCGTAGCATCGTCTGTCCACCGCTCGTGGCAAAGGCAGTGAAATTAACAATACAGAAAAGCGCTGGAGCGGTTGCGCTGAGGAGGATAGCCCGCTTTTCTATATCTGTATTCTTTTTAACTCTCTGAACGTGCTTTTAATCCAAACATATCATATCGATATGTTTTTGGAATCAGGAACAGACAACAAATAAGATAAAATTGTTTTTAAATCGATTTCGGAAATTTAATTTTGCTCATAATTTTTATATTTTTAATTTTCAGAGCTTGTTTTTAATCCGAATATAACATAATTATATGTTTTTGGAATTAGAAAATGATGAAGAATACGATAAACGTAATTTTGGATCGTTTTATAAAAAAATAATTTTAATTACAATTTTCAGATTTTTAATGACCAAAGTCATTAATTAAATTTTAAAGGTACTGAACTTGTCAAATCCAGGTGCACGGAGCCCCTGGGGCTTTTAGTCATACCTCAGGCAGCTATCCGTTAGAAGAACTACCAAGTTTCATTGACTTGCACCCAAAGAGTCAAGAACTGCGATTTTTTTACGAATTAATTTCGTACTCGGACCCGGCTGGTCTTGACCTATTTTTTTAATCTAAATTTAGATCAGGTAGATCACCACATCATGCACAAAAAGACACGTCACTAGCAAACTATGCCAGACATCATCATGAGTTTGTGTAAAACAAAATGGAGGCCGGAATCACTCAGTTGAATCGAACTCCGACCAAACACCACGTAATAACTAGGTTAATTTATGCACTCGCGTGAACAAGAAACTGTCGAGCTTCACATATGTCGTCGTTGGGTAGTTTTGGGTTTGTTTTACTACCATAGGAGGATTTTTTAACTGTAAATGCACTCAGCTGCAACAAAAGCGCAAAACGAAGGCTCTGAGCTGCACTGTGCCTTTAAGCCTCCAAGCTGAAATGCAATACCAAAGTCCGGCCTTCGTCGAAGATTGCTTTGCCAAAATTTCAATCAATTTTTATTGAAAATGAGGGTGTGACAGTGCCGCCTCAAAATGCCGGATATGACGTCATCAAAGACATTTATGGAAAAAATGAAAAAACGTCAGGGGATATCATACCCAGGAACTCTCAGGAAAAATTTCATAACGATCGGTCCAGTAGTTTACTCTGAATCGCTCTACACATACACACACACACATACACCACGACCCTCGTCTCGATTCCCCCCTCTATGTTAAAACATTTAGTCAAAACTTGACTAAATGTAAAAAAGGAAAAGAAAATTATAAACATTACATTGCTCTTTGAAGCAGAATACCTTCACTTCCGGATGGTCAGGTGCAACGCCAAAACGAACAAGACCGAAAGGAACAGGCAACTTTTCATAGATGTCGACTCTCACCGTCGGATGACCCTGAGAGACAGAATCAAGACGTACATACGACAAAATTAACACCAGTATGTACAGCAATGCTGTATTCTGAATTAAGCTTTGATGGTCTAGCAATTCTTGATGAATAGTTCATTGATATTAAGACTTGTGCTTATTAATTATACTCATCAAACAATCCCTGCCTGCACAAATAATGAAAACATGTGTCTGAGATAAGCATATCCTTTATTAGACTCTCCATTCAAAATGTTTGCTGAACTACAAGAAAAAAGTCCACTGAACTTGCTGACTTCGAATAGAAACATGCAATTTAAGTCTCACTCTCTTTTGAGACCTTTTCCCTGTGGTTTCATTTTCCTGAAGTCTTCTTGCTTCATATGTGTACATTTTGTACTTTCAAAACAGTCCTACGCCTGAAAGACTACATCATTCCTCCCACATTTTGACAGATTCACCCGACAAGTGACATGGTCAATCCAGCTCTTAGGACTCAATGGAGGATTTTGAACCCCATGCAAACATTCTAACGAGCGCGTTTTCAAGCATATAATGTTGGTAAAAGAAAATTACACACACACACACACACACACACACACACACACACACACACACACACACACACACACACACACTGACAGCCAGATGCATAAAGAGTTACAATATGGAATTTGTCCTGACCTGACACTTTCATCTACTCTACATGTCTTATCCGACAGTTTGCAGATCTTGAAACCTTTGCCGAGCATGAAAACAATGTCAATGTTTTGTGGTGAAGGTTGTTGAAAAGGCACAAATCTGCTATTGTGTGTGTTCAACCCTGATAGGGCTGTGAAGGGTGCCTCTCTTCAACAAGACAATAATGGGACCATCAGTCATATCCTGGTCTGAAGAAGGCAGCCAGTAATTTTGACTGCCTACTGTATGATTACATATTTTTTAGACCAAAGTACAGATCAGCTTACATTAGTGAGCGTACTTATTTTCTTAACACGCACACACACACACATAGGCATCTCTACTCGTTTAAAAAAAATGGCAGAATCACTCTGCACCAGCTATTTGTTTCACATATTTTATGCACATTATGAGTCCTTCTACTGTCATCAGGATAATATTAGTTGACCACAATCCCTCTGTAGAGATTGATTAATTCATTAGTTGATTGGGTGCGTGTTTGTAATTGTATGTCTGTGTGTCCGCCAGATAATGCTCCTGTAAGTTCTAACCTTAATGATTTGCTGTGCTGTATAGAAGCCGGCAGGGCCGCTGCCCACTATCGCCACATGTGGGTCAGCGCTGCGAGATGACCCCCATCGGCAGCAGTAAGAACTGAGAGTTCGAAGTCGAGTCAGCGACAGCCGTTTATACAACACCCTCATTTTGTCTTGTTAGTGTTCTGTCGAAATAAAAGGGCATGGAATATAAATAACAGCAAATTTATAACGCAGCTCACATTTCCCAGGTAAAAATAGTGTTATGAAACAATAACAAAAAGACAAAGCGCTGCCTTTTTAGAACCTGTCTTTTGTCTGTTTGGAAAAATACCCACCCAATACCTTCTTGCTAATACTGTACATGTAATACACAAAACAGCTTCCACACAAAACTCATGCATTGCATCTTCTTATATTGTATCTTTTCCAGTTTTTGCAGACACAGCTGTAAACAACATATTTTGTTGAAAAAGTTAAGCTGATTAGGATTGCCTTTTCTCAAAAACAGTGCCGAGGTACTGAACTGCTGATCAAGCTCAGCTTTTATTGATTTTTACAGAACTGCTGTGCTGCATGAACTTTTGGCCTTTGTTTCCTTTAACAGTGGTACCTGCGATCTGAATAAATTCAGGACACATATCTAGTCCATTTATCTATTATCTTGACCAAAAGACAAATGTCATGACAGGCCACTTGCAATGTAAGGACACTTTTTTTCGGACCCCAAGGGTGTCTTCATCACAGGTACCACTGTATTGGGGTTTTCTTGAACAGACTTATAAAGAAGTCATTGCATCTAATGTTTTGATGGTTTTAGATCGCAAACCACTAAAAACACTGACAAAAGTGTTGTCTTTAAATTCTTGCGATTGCTTGTTTTTGGGACAAGGAAAGGAAATTATATCTTGAAAAAAGAAACAGTAACTGCAAAACTCTTGATAATGTTTTTTCCTTGTGCACTCCTTGGTACATGTACTAGTCGAATCAAACACCCTTGGCTTGTCCACCATATCCATGTTTTTGTTATTATTCTCAACTTCCCACTTCTTAAGATTTCCTGTTCAACAAAAATGAACGCTCATTTTACAGCCACCTGAATTTTTCATAATGATATGATTTTGTTGTTGACAGTGCTTCCAAATTATATGCATTACTATGCCAATTAATTGGTGAACCAGGAAGTTATTGAGAAGTTAGAACACAATGCCCTGCATTGATTTCTTATACTGCTTAGTATAAATTTGATAGGCGAAGTATGCATTCTGCACACCGGAATAAACCGGACCCCAAAAATATATCATAAATATTTTTCAAGAATAAAGCAATACACAATAACAGGATTTTTTGGGTTATGCTGAGTACAGAACCCCCCTTTAAGTTTTATGTCAAAAATCTTTTTGCACAATGGTTTTGAAAATGACAGGCTTGCCCAACAGTGTACTTGCTCAACAGTGTATAGATCACAGTGTATCAATTAATTGCCCATACAAAAATCCAGCCTGATCCCCAGAATGCACTATACTTGGGTTTAGCTCAACACAAATCATTGTCTATAGCTGCCACTTGACTGAACGTTATGTGTGCATACATGTGCCTGTTGATAACACATTCCAACCAGGAAGCTGTGATTATGACTTCTTCCTTCTTGCCATGTCAAGTACCAGTACTCTAGAATTAGAAAGTCAACTGACTGTCTCCAACATTTAACTCTGTTGAAATTAACTGCTGTGAAGCTGTGGATCAGACCATTTCCCTGTCTTGTCACCATTTAAAAGGTGGGTCAATGGACTACGACAGATTTAAATTTAAATTCTCTAAGTCTCTCTCTCATGTTTGCTTACAGACTCCCTGATAATACCAAATAGTAATAAACACCAGCCTGACCACAAATAATATGTGGAAACAAGTTCCCATAAGTTCCCCATAGCCCAAAATCTTTTAGAGGCAATTAGCTTTTGACATGCCATACACATGAAAGCACAGTCACACCATAAACTGAAATAAAAACTTACAACAGAGAGCTCATTGGAGTTACAGCCCAGAAATACAGAAGTAAGTCTGCGAAATTGGATTAAACTCACCTCAAGCGAGCTAAAAGACTTTCTGCTAAACAGAGCGAGAGAGAGAGAAAGGTAGAGAGTAAAACTGCTTGGGGTTGCCTTTATAGCTCAATCCTCCTCTTTCAGTTTCAGAGCTGTGTTGAAGTTAAACTTCATAGCCTATTATGAAAAATGCTGTAAGTTTGCCTGTGCAAACATTTTGCATTTACTTCTCACTCAGGCTACATTTGCACAACACAAGAGATGCATTTCATGTAAATATGAAACTAGTTGATATTTGATCAAGCCGCTATTAATAGGCAAATTAATAGATCAGCAAATTTGAACCATTACCTAGCATAGCACTATAAATAGCGCCTAATTTGGTCTGCACACTAACTTTGGAAGCCAACTGCTAGTGCAACAAAGACTGGTTAGATGTCCTGTTTAATTTATTGCTGCCAGAATAATTTCAATAATATGCCATACAAGCTATATCTTCGTGACCAGAAAAAGGGTCATGCTTGGGAACCTCTATTGCCCAGGGAGAGATGCTGTTTCAGAATTACTGATTTGTGCAATCACATAAATGTATCCCTTTATTTGAATGTTCACATTTTTATTTCATATTATTATGAACACTGATGTACACCCACATACTATAGATATAGGTGAAATACTTGTACTGTATTGCAAAACAAAGGCACAGTCATATTTCCTTGAACTGAAAGGTCTTTCTGTTTAAAAAAAGAAAAGAAAAAAGTCCTCTCAGTCTGGCTTCACAAATTGGCTGAGCAAAACTGTTTGAAGAGCAGTTTAAGTTCTTTAACAGAATTAAGATAGCTCACTGTCCTTTCATGAGAGATCAAGAGAATGGCTATAATCTTCTGTTTGACAGAAATCTCTCACTGTTCACAGACATTTGAAAGATGGTATACTGGACTTGTATGTGTGCAAAAGTTTAACAGCAGACAATGTTTTAATTCTTTAGATTCTGGGTAATACATACAGGTATGTACTGGTAAACACTGCAGAACATCATTTTTCTCTTTTGTTCCTTAATTAGAAGGCTGCAGCTCCTTTATAGTGTTAAGTACAGCTTATTTTGTGTTAACTGTGGTTAAACTCTCTCTAAAAACTTGTCATTGTTAATTATTAGCGGTGTTCTTCTCAGCCCTCACGGTCATTGATACATACTTTTTCGATGTGACTCATCCTGACCCCAGGCCGGTGTAACGAGACCAGCTTTCGGATTATTAAGCCTTGTTGATCTCGTATAAACTCTACATTGAATAACCCCCCTCCCTTCCAAAGTACTGATGATTGACCTCAGGTACTTTACAATCAATGAATCATGGAGTCAAATTCTTTCAACAACAAAAAGATATTTTGACTTAGAAATGTGCTTCATCGCAAATCCTTCCCTTATCAATCTGAATCAAGGGATGGAATCACTCGGGTCACGTTTTAGAAGGAATCAAACTTTGGGATGAAATCTATTGAATTTTATAAAAAATGTCCTTCACTTCCAAGAAAATGACATGCTTTTCTCCCTCATATAAGTGTACCTTTTTAATTTGACCGGGAAACAACATTTCAGTCTCTGGTATAGATCTACCGAATGCGAAAGCTGGTCTCAGGGCAAAAACTGACTAGTGTTTCTTTAAGGCGAGGCGGAGCTAGGAAGCGAGAGTGTATATGGCCAACTACGCAAGAATTGCCCAAGAAAAGGTACTTCCTTGCCCCGATTGCCAAATCTCACCTTAAAAAAACGGGGGACTGATCTCGTTACCCAGTTTGACAGTCCAATAGTTTTACCATGTAGGCGGTCTAGACTAATAGAACATTTAATGTTTATGTAGTCAGAACATTAAAGCCCCAGTCTGTCTCAAATGGTTTACTGAACGATTGAAATCTTTTCACAAAAAAAGCAGTTCTAACCTTATGGAACACACTTGCAATTACATCTAACAGCATTAAATGACAGAGTTCGTTTTAATGGCTATTAGCTTGCGTAAACCTCACACCATATTTCGTGGTTTACTCAACCCCTGAACGATCGTGGACCTGTGTGACCCAGTTTATCTTTTTCACATACGTGATGAAATAAGTCGTCAGTTTGTGGTTTCATTGCGACTCGCTGTATGCAATAGCACATTATTGTGTACCTCTGAATCTAAAATGCAACAAATGACTGTGAGTCGCATGAACTTATCGGCGGCGGTTGGCTTCAAAGAACCAAGCGATATGCAGAAAATTCGTCTGCTTGGGGAAACACGACCTTGCGTGACATTTTTAACTTCCGGGCTCCCTTTTTTCAAACTTTCAAAACTTCACATTGTACTGATCTTGTCTTGATGAAAAAAGAAATCTTTTATGATTTAAGAATGTTTGTGTTACAAGCTGTCAATTTATTATTTAGATTTTAAAAGTTAGTTCTATAACGCCAAAATGAGGCGTCCGGTTGTGGTAGTAGACAATCCGGCTGGCCACGCACAAATAAATTCTTTGAAAAATGCCCGCTGTTTACGGAAGGCACCTAGGATGTTCTCAAGTGGTGAGTGTTTAAACGAAAGGCTGTTTGTACTGTGTGTACAAGCCTGACAGTGTCTGTGACCAGAAACTGATGGTTTACGTGAAGCTGAGTGTACCTTTAATTTGGACCTATACATAATAGCCTATATATTTTCAATCCAGGTCGAAATGACCTATTTTCCTCTGGGAACAAAACTGTATTCATTCTTTTTTACAAAAAAAGTGACCATCAACATATATCCTTTGTGAAATGACAGTTGACACTACAAAGTTCTGCAAGCTAGTGTAAGGAATCAAATGATGAAACAAAGCAAACTATCTCGATCAGTATCTGCATAAATAACCGGCATAGTGGCACAAATAGCTTGAAATCATCTAGCATGGGTTCAGGAGGTTCTTATGATTCATCTAATACTCCAGTTGACTCCATCTTGACAGTTCAAAGAACCGCTACGTCCAGCACTAGCAGTCATATGATGAAACATGTAAGCTTACCATGATCATTTTACTAAACATGATAAAGAACAAAGTTAACATTGAAAGTATGAAACGGCCAACTTCACAACTGAACAATAACACAAAACATAAATGCACCCAGTACGGCTCTTCTTCTGTAGGTAGCGTGCCAGTGCAACTTTTAGCCCTGGGGCATCAGCGGGTCAGTGGCCTATCGATTATCTCGGCAACTCTATGACAGATCTCTATGAACGCAAACCACATGTATCACTCATCAGCCATACTGTAAACACCAGCCAATGTGAAAGGTCAAGTAAACATAGTTCCAATGTGCAGCCCAAAAATCCACTTATCCGAACACAAAATACTTTAAAGCAAAGAATATCCTTTTACTTGATTAGCATAGTGCGTACTTTAATAGCAAGTACAGGAATTCTAAGCGTGGCGAAGTCAATATCTATGCACTACATTGTCGTAAAATCATGCCGCTTTTACCGGAAGTCAAATTGTCCGCCATCGCCAAAAGGAAGAGGCCGTGACTCGGAAGATCTCTGTTCAGTTTCACAAGGTAAATTTAGCTTGAAGTACATTTTGGCAAAAGCTAGTAGACCCCTACTGTGCCAAAATTAGTCGGATTTTACAGCTTGTATGCGGGATTTCATCTGTCATCATTTTTGCGCTTGTAAAAGTACTTTCTTGACCACTAGGAAGAGACCACCAGTGGCTATCAGTCGTCAGTGCGCTGACATCGTATTTCGTGACTCATACCTGTTGTTTTTCCATTTTGGTATGATTTTACAGAGCTCATTCGTAAATCGGCGGTCTTATCTAATTAGTGAGAAGGGGTGTTTTTAATACAGAGCGCAATGGATGTCGAAATTCTGATATTGTCCCTCGTCAAAATCGAACGAGAGTGCTCGTCAAAGCTGTGGAATTTTACAATCCATAGGGAAGTACTGCTTCGTACTGACTACTCGTAGGGTGAGAGGGTGCCGCCTTAACCTGTGATCGTGAAGTGAGGCCTTAGATAAATATTAATGTATTCACGCAACGTTGCTCAACTTGTTTTTGTTTCAATGTCGACAGAGAAAGTATGCTTGTGTGGAACTGGTCAAACCGAGAGCCTTCAAGCCCATAGTGATGTGTGTACAGGATGAATGCACATTCCAGTTTCCACCAGACATTAAATTTATTTCTAATGAGAGATTCAAAACAAAACCACACCCCCATCATTTGCAGTGTTATGATTTAACGACTAGACAGGGGGGGGGGGGGGTGGTAGGGGGACGCCTCCAGACAATAATTATTCGAAGTGGATTCACGACGCGCGGCGCGTTGTGCAGCGTTGCGATTCACGACGCGCGATGTATTCTGCTGTTACATTTCCTTCACAATCGCAAAGTTTACAACAGCTACACCTATCTGATCTATTTGAGAAATAAAACTGTCAATAAAACGAAAAACAGAGCACCATTCTCTCTCTCACTCTTTCACCTGCGTTCACCATATCAGTATCGCTGCGCCGATGACATGCCCAAGTTCCGGCCTTGAATACTTGGCAGTCATATCACTACATGTCTTCGCAATGGCTTCTAAACTTGGCCAACAATGTTCGCACGCTCCGGTTTTCTTCTTCATTCCATGTAAGCGCTGGTACTGTAAAGTGGTGTATAAATTCACGTGAGATAATATAATAGAGGTAGGTGCAAACTATTGTTGTTCAAAATGTTGCTGATACAAAAATGAAGCGCGTCAACAATCGCTGCGCTAGTGAAACCGAAAGCAATCGCCGCGCTCTGGGAATTGCCGCGCTGCACAACGCGCCGCGCTCTGGGAATCGCTTGCCATAATTATTAGCTAGTACAGTATGAAGCATAGCAACGTTGCTCAACTTGTTTTTGTTTCAATGTCGACAGAGAAAGTATGCTTGTGTGGAACTGGTCAAACTGAGAGCCTTCAAGCCCATAGTGATGTGTGTACAGGATGAATGCACATTCCAGTTTCCACCAGACGTTAAATTTATTTCTAATGAGAGATTCAAAACGAAACCACACACCCATCATTTGCAGTGTTATGTCTTATGATATAACGACTAGACAGGGGGGGGGGGGGGGCGCCGCCAGACCAGAATTATTAGCTAGTACAGTATGAAGTACCTGTTGCAAACCTAGCTGTTACTGTTAGTATTTTTGTAATGGCTGAGATTCACACAAAGATTTTACTAGTATTACAAATTACAGAGATCTATCAATTTGTTAAAGGCATAGCAATTAGCATCCAGAAAATGTTTTATATGACTGCTCCTTGGCTAAGCTGACTTGCTTTCGTACTCCATGGCACATGTACTGTATTATATGACACATGTACTTTGTATATTGTAACAAGTGCTTGCCCCTTATACTTATAGTTTTAGTTTTACTATAATCTTTGCAACTTATGTACCATTTTGTTATCTCTTTCTTTCTCTCAATTCCCGCAGTAGGGCACTGCGGTTATGAAATTAAAGGCCCCTCCTGTTTTTGGAACCGCAGGAGCTTTCTAGTTTGCTGTTAGGTAGATTTTTGGTTCCTCTTTCCTGTCATGCTCTCTTTTTCTTCATGAATTCTTTTCGTTTTTCTGCCTTCTTGCTCATTCACCTGTATTTTTTCCAAAAATCTCTTCTCTTGCCGCTTGTCTCGCGATTCATGTATAGTTTAATCTGTTAGTGTTCTGATGTAAGTCCAGCAGTAGATAGGTTAAGCCTATTTTAACATACTGGAAACTGGTAATCTTCCAGTAGGTATTAATTTAGTTTTACTAAAGCCTGCTGGGACACAAGTAATGGGTTAGTGCATTTGTAAACAGGAATCGCTTGACAAGTGGCCCCCTTCATCCCCCCCTTCCTCGTCCTGATATGGCTCTGCGTAGTCGGCTGGACGTTAAGCAACAAATAAACAAACAAACAAACAAACTTTCTCTCAATCTTCTGAGGTCCGGATTGTACTCTTAATCTATGTAATTCAGGTGTAACTTGTATCGTCAGGCATCCAAATCCCATAAAATCACAGAATGACCCTGATCATATTTTTATATTTTTGTCACATCAGCAATTCAACATGGCAGAACAAGACGAACCCGTACAGGCTGTAGCTGCTGGAGAGGATGATGAGAACAATGAAGACAACCCTGACTACAGGCCCCCTGCTCCCAAATCCTTGGATGAAATCCTGAAGGCAGACCAGGAAGATGAGAGTTTGAGAAAGTACAAAGAGCAGCTTCTAGCAGGAGCTGGTGCAGGGGAGACAATTGTCATCGGTATGTTCTAGAGTGAAGTGGGTGTTGAAAAGTGTCTTGCAGTTGCATGTTCAGTCTAAGGTACTGTTTCTTTTTGCATGAATTTGACACCAGTCCAGTCCAAAACATCTTTGAAGAGACTAGGGGTTATTCCACACAGCTTTGATAATCAATTTTTTTGTAAGACTGGTACAGACAGTCTGTACTTAAATTGAAATCATAGCAAATTTGACACGAAATATTTCCTTCACAGTTAGTGTGGATGTTGTCATGCCATTTTAGTTAAAAGAACGTAGTCCTTGACGTCACAGTTTCTGATGCAGAATGCTTAGCTTGAAAATACCCATCTATAGTTTTTCACAAGAAAAATATGATCTCTTGGCTGATTTTGACAGATTTTGATTCCTGTTAGCCTGAAAAGGGAAACAAGTGTAAAGCATCTACAGTGGAACCCCCTTTTAAGACCTCCGGATTTAAGACTCTCTCTCTTTTCTTAGACTTTCTGTTTGTAGCCTTTGTAAATTTACCCCGATTTTCAGACTCCCTCCTTTGTAAGACCTAATTTTTGCAGATTTTTTGAGGTCTTAAAAGGGGGTTCTACTGTATAGTCATGCTTCTGTGTAGGGTGTGTTGTCACTCATTGAGAAAAGGCAAGTGCTAAGGACAAACCTAAGCTGCCAAATTAGTGAAAATAGGTTTGATCTTTCTCCATGGGGCCCGCATGAAACTAGAAAATCATACACATGCATGTACAATCATGTATTGACATAATGTCAAAAGAGGAAGTAAACTTAATGCAGAAAACAATATTGTATGTCCTTACCATCATGCTAACAAAGATTAGTGAAGTGTGCTCTTAATGTTGTAGTTTGTATAGTTCTTTCCACTTATGAGTATATTTTTGTTAATGTACCTCTAAAGTCCTGACTGACTTATGACTGCTTTTCCACTCGTTGACTACTTTTCCTTTTATTTTGCAGATGACAGTAACCCTTTAAACGTGATTGTCAAAAAGCTTGCAATATCTGTGGAAGGTCGGGATGACATGGAGCTGGACCTCACACGTATGTACCATACTAACTATTGTATTGTAATGAGCCTACTAGAGTAACTAGTATGAAATATGTGTTCATCGGTTATACCTACTCTGGTGTGTCTTATAAAAGGGGAATGCTGAAGTGTAATATTCACAAAATCGGCGTTTTGACAAAAATGCGCAAAGGCTTCTAAAACTTATCCATTTCGCAAAATCAGCAGTCAATTTGGGGTTTTAAAGTTCTCAAATGCCTTGGGTATTACCACTTGCAAACAGCTAGATGCTAGAATGGATAGATATCCGAATAATCATTAAATTACATATTCTTACTCCGAATCACATATATAGCAGTTGACACCGTCTGGTATGCTAAGGTACTGAAAACGCTACCCATCTTTAAAGTAATTAAAGGGAAGCAACCCCACACCAAAAAAGCTGGAACTAGCATATGGTAGTGAGCTACCCCCTGGGAGTTACCTCCCATTAGCTACTTCCCATCCCACGCACGTGGCTACTTCATTCCGACTTCAGCTGTCCTGGTGAGAGGTCATTGAATTTTCTGTGCGCTACTGTGGCTGCCTTGTGCTGTTTCGTTCACCTGCCGGCCACGTAACTCATCTTGTCTCCCGTGCGGGCGCCTGTTTTGGTGAGCTCGTTCTGTATTTTTCTGTTTTCGAACTTGTGCGTTGGTTGCTGTCTGTTGTCCTTTGGACATTGTTCGTCAGTAACCTGTTGTGCTTTCGCCATTTTGTTTACAGTTAGCTTTGCTGGCTTGTATTTTGTGGCGTGTTCACTGACGCTTGTGCATTGTGTGTTGCAAGCTTGGTTCGTTTTTATTTTGCTGTAGTTACTGCTTAGCTGTCCGTTAGGACTTTCGTTTTCAGTAACTTTTTCTGTGAAATTTTTTCGCTTGTTTCTTGTTTGTTGTTGGTCAGCATGGCAGACCAGGATAAACGTAAGGGTAAAGGAGACATTAAGGGCAAGATTAAGCCCAAGTCCTCTAGCTCTAAGCCTGTTGTATTGGTGTCAGACGCTGCACGCAACACAATTTTGTCAGTGCCTATTTCACCTCCGCTTTCTAGCACCCCCGTTTGTGCTAGTTCTACTGTTGTTTCTGCGCCCTCTGCTTTGTCGGCGTCGGACCAGGGGACGATTGTGTCCTCTCTCTTGCAGACTCTTATCCCGGAGATTCGCTCTCTGGTACAGACAGAGATGCAGCGCTCGTCTACTCCAGTTAGCGCTGCCGTTCCGGTTTCGGGGGGGGACACTCAGTCCCTCTCTTCCGGGAAGGTTTCTTCTGTTTCCGCTCCTCAACTTCCTGTCTCGGGTGGAGACGTTACAAGTAAGTTGAACCGGTCCTCTTGCTCTCGTGAAGCGCCTGGACAGCCCCGTGCGGGCAACGGTTCGTGTGCGCAGGGTCACTCCCTGCTTTCGGCTGGCGGCAGGCCTCCTCTTGTAGAGCAGGACTCTGTTAGCCAGCAGCGGCGACCGTTTACGGTTACTGCGCTTCCGGCTCCCGCCGGAAGCATAGGTCCCCCCACGCTTGCTCGCAATGCCAGCCGCGATGGGATGGATCATGAGCTGGCCTACGGGCTTCACGGCTTCCGGCCGCAGTTCGTGCATTCACCGCTTCCGCCCCCGGCGGTTATGGTGTCTGCATTTCCGGCTTCGGCCGGACACGCTGTCCCTCTACCGTCCACTTCCTCTTGGATGGCGGAGAGGGAACAACAGCGTGATGCTTTTGCACTTCCGGTGCTTCAGCACGGACGGTCGTCTCTTTCCTCTGCTGAGGTTTTGACTTCCGCCCAACCACATCCGGCGTTCTCGGACGGTGTTCCGGTTTACCCTCTCCCTACTGGGCAGGGTTTAAACCAGGACGATGTTCGTGGGTACAGGTTTCCGGTTTCCGGTCATCCAGAGTACCCTTCAGCCACTGTGGTTGATGACTACGGTCGTTCTTCGCTGATGGATCAGTCTGAACTGCAGTCAGTGGTCAGCGAAGACACCCGTACTGTGTTTTCCTCTCAGCTCAAGTCCATTCTTGACTCTGCAGCCGAGGTGACTTCGCGGTATTTTGCAGAAGGTGTAGCGACGTCCGCTACTTCCGTTTCGGCGGCGCCTTCAGCTATGGCAGACTTCCTGCCGGATAAGGATGACGCTTCCTCCTTCCGGTTTGTGGAATCTCCGTCTGTCTCATACCACCTGTCCCAAGTTCTGGTGCACCCGAACAAACGGAGCAGTGGTATTCCGGTTGAGCCGTTCCCTCTTCTGGCACCTTTTGGGCCGGTTCCGGAACGGGCTCGTGGTTGGCTTGCGGATGAAGGGCAGTCCTCTTCCTTTGTGCATTCTGCACAGAAGAGGATTGCTTTCCCTGTCCGTAGCCGCAACCTCACCACTTCCTTTGCTCTCCCGCGTGCCATCTTACCGGTGACGCAGGAGCTGCAGGCTTTGCTTGTCAAACCAGTCAAGTCTGACTCGGTTGTGCCAGTGCGGGAGGGTACTCTTATCTCCCTGGAGGAGATCGGTCGTCAGCTCTTGGAGCTGGCTTCCATCTCCGAGACGCTGGTGCGGGCACTGTCTCGGTCGTTGACCGACTCTCTTGTCCCTTTTTCCCTCAGTGAGGAGCAAAATGCGGATGATGTCTCCTCCCTGCTTACGGCCCTGGCGAAGGTCAATGAGGAACAGACTCGTCTCTCCTCTTTGCAATACGCGCATGCGGTCTTGACAAGGAGGGAGTTGTTTCTTGCCAACTCTCAGTTTGCCGATCAGGCTACCAGAGACACACTACGTGTGTCTCCGGTTGTAGAGGGATCGCTGCTCGGCCACATGGCGCTTGTCGCTCGGCAGGCAGAGATTCAGTCCAACAAGGACGCTCAGTTCCTGGACATGGCTCTACAGGGCGCGAAGCAGGCTAAGCCTTCCCAGCAGGGGAAGTCTCAGCCGAGTTCCAAGCCCAAGCCTGCTCAAAAGAGGCCTGCTCAGCAGAGCTCTCGAGGTGGCAAGAAGAAGACAGCGTCGGGAAGGGGGCGTGGCGGCTCTAACAGCAAGCCTCACCCCCAATGAAGCGCCCCCGGTCTCACCCCCCCCCCGCCCTCCACTTTGGTGATGGCGGGGGGCCTCTCCCGGGCACTCACCCATTGGATGGTCTCAGTAGACAGCCAATGGATAGTGGGAGTTGTGAGATCGGGCTTCCGTCTCTTATGGCGGGAGGAGAAGGCTCCTCTTTCCCGACATCCGCCACGCTTCAAGCCCACCTGCTCTCAGGAGGCAAGATCCGTTCTGCAAACGGAAGTTGCCTCCCTGGTGCAGAAGGGGGCAGTGGAGAGGGTCCTGGACCAAAGCTCCCTGGGATTTTACGGGCGCCTTTTCGCCGTGCCCAAAGCTTCAGGGGCGTGGCGTCCGGTCTTGGACTTATCTTTTCTCAATACTTTCTTGAGAGAGATAAAGTTCAAGATGGAGACGCCCGCCAAGGTCAGAGACTCTCTCCGCCCAGGAGATTGGGCGACCTCCATAGACCTGACAGATGCATACTTTCACATCCTGGTGCATCCGTCCGACCGGAAATGGCTTCGTTTCCGGTGGGACGAGCAGGTCTACCAGTTCCGCGCCCTCCCTTTCGGTTTGTCGCTCGCACCATGGATTTTTACCATGGTGGTCCGACAGCTGGGCGCCCTGGTGAGGTCTCAGGGTATCCGCCTGCGGGTTTACCTGGACGACTGGCTCGTTCTGAACCAGTCCCAGGCAGGCTGCACGCAGCATACCCAGACGGTTCTTCGGGAAGCCCACTCGTTGGGGTTCTCGATCAACGCGTCAAAGTCGGAGCTGACCCCGTCGCAGACGTTCACCTACTTGGGGATGTCCTTCGACACGGTCGCTTGGACTGTCCGCCCCTCTCAAAAGAGGGTGGACAAGCTCCAAGCTCAGATACGCTCGACTTTGCCCCTCCTGCAGGCGCCCCTTCGCTCTCTTGCCTCCATCTTGGGACAGATGGAATCCATGGCTCTGTTGGTCCCTCTGGGTCGGGTACACAAGCGTCCTTTTCAGGCAGCTCTGAAGCCGTTTGTGGGCTCGACTCGGGTGGATTGGAACGTCCTCGTCCCTCTCCAGGGATGGTTCCAGTCTACCACCCTCCCGTGGTTGGACACGGAGTGGGTGTGCAGAGGGGTTCCGATTGCCTTGCCTCCCCCGGACTTGGACCTGTTCACGGACGCGTCCTTGCTGGGGTGGGGGGCTCACACGGACCTACACACGGTGTCAGGTCTGTGGTCGGTGGAACAGAGCCAGTGGCATATCAACCGGCTGGAACTAGAAGCAGTAGCTCTAGCTCTCACCCGGTTTCTGCCCTCCCTGCAGGCCAAGCATGTTCGTCTGTTTACAGACAACACGACAGTGGCAGCTTATATCAACAAGCAGGGAGGCTCGCGGTCCCCGTCTCTCTCGGACAGGACCTGCGAGGTCTTGAGGTGGTGTTACCAACACCGCATCTCGATCTCCGCCAGGTACCTTCCAGGGAGGCTGAACACTCTGGCGGACGCTCTCAGTCGCTCCGGCAGGGTGCTTCAGTCCGAGTGGACAGTCACTCACGGGGCACTGCTTCGCCTTTGGACCCAAGTCCCAAAGCCTCTCGTCGACCTGTTTGCCACCAGGTTCTCGAAGAGGCTCCCGGTGTTCGTCTCGCCATTCCCGGACCCTCAGGCTTGGCGAGTGAACGCTCTGGACATTCCCTGGACGGGTCTGGAGGCGTACGCCTTTCCGCCTTTCCCATTACTCGGCCGAGTAATTCGAAAGGCGGAGCTGGAGGGGCCGGCCCTTCTACTTCTGGTCGCGCCCCTCTGGCCGTCGCAGGACTGGTTCCCAGACCTGCTTCGGCTCGCCCAAGGTCCTCCCATTCCTCTCTCTCTGCGAAGAGGGGAATTAGTGCAGCCCCGAACAGGCATTCCACACGAGGAGCCCAGTCTTCTGAAGCTTCACGTGTGGATGTTGTTCGGGACTCACTGAGGCGCTCTGGTGCGTCTTCTCCGACGCTGGACTTGGTGGGCAGCTCCCATAGGGCTTCCACCTCGTCCGTATACGCCTCGCACTGGAGGGCCTGGGCCTCCTGGTGTTCCGCTAAAGGGGTGGTTGCAGTGGCTCCTCGCTCTATGCAGGTCGCCAACCACCTCTCGTTTATGTTTTCGCAGGGTGCCTCCGTCTCCTCTATGAGGGTCCGGCGCTCTGCGATCTCTGCTACTCTCAAGCAGATCGGCCGATCTGTTCAAGTGGGGGGGGTGATCGCTGCTGTCATTAAGGGCGCTGCTCTCAAGGAGGTCCGGTCTCGTTTGCCCGCTCCTAAGTGGGACCTGTTCCTTGTTTTAGCGTTCTTGCGGTCCGCGGAATTTGAGCCTTTGAGCGAGTCGAGTCTCTACAATCTCACTCGCAAGACTCTTTTTCTGGTTCTTTTGGCTACGGCCCGACGGGGTAGCGAGGTCCACGCTCTGTCGGGTCTGCCAGGTGACATTTTGTTCGAGTCGGACGGCTCAGTATCTCTTCGTTTCCGTCCCGACTTCCTGGCCAAGAATCAGGCTCCGGGGCAGGCCTCTCCGTTGGTTCGCGTCAAGGCCTTGACCAACGCGTTGGCTCCGGATGACCCTGATTCGGTCAACTGTCCAGTTAGGGCCTTACGTCTGTATTTGGCTCGGACTCAGCCGGTTCGTTCCTCCTCACAAAAGCTATTGTTTATCTCTCTTCTCACTTCAAGGGAGAAAGACGTTTCAAGAGTTACGTTGGCCCGGTGGGTGTCGTCCCTTATTCGGCAAGCCTACAGTTGGTGTCACACAAGTGGGGGGGGGGCTCAGCCTGCCTTTCCCCTGGTCTCGGCCAGAGCCCATGAGACTAGGGCGTGGTCTTCGTCTTTGGCCGTTCTTCGCTCGCAACGGCTTGACGAGGTGCTCTCGACGGCTTACTGGCGCTCAGAAGATATTTTCATTAATTACTATCTTCGAGACGTGGCTGCACTCAGACAGGATGGATCTCGCGGTCTACCTGCCCTTATAGCAGCCGGCCAGTTCCTGTCCAGAATGTGATGGTGAGTTTGATTTATTTCTTGCCCACCGCCATGTTGATGTTATCTGCTATATATGTGATTCGGAGTAAGAATATGTAATTTAATGGAAAATTTCTAAAGTAAATTTTCATTTCATTAATATACTTACCCGAATCACATATCGAAGTCCCTCCCGCCTGCCCCGCTGTTTGTTTCGGTTTTTCTCTGAGCCGGAATGAAGTAGCCACGTGCGTGGGATGGGAAGTAGCTAATGGGAGGTAACTCCCAGGGGGTAGCTCACTACCATATGCTAGTTCCAGCTTTTTTGGTGTGGGGTTGCTTCCCTTTAATTACTTTAAAGATGGGTAGCGTTTTCAGTACCTTAGCATACCAGACGGTGTCAACTGCTATATATGTGATTCGGGTAAGTATATTAATGAAATGAAAATTTACTTTAGAAATTTTCCAGTTATGGCTAGTTATGTGAAAACGTAGTTTTTCCTGCATTATTTTAGTTATGCTCAACAGAGACCAATACTGATCATACAAACCATAATAGTGAGCTGAGCAATGTAAACGTAATGTTTTGGTGACACCAAAAGTTGAGGAACGGCTGCTGATTTTGCGAAATGGGTAAGTTTTAGACGCTTTTACACATTTTTGGCAAAACGCTGCCAATTTTGTGAAATGGACAAGAAAGTTGCCAATTCCGCGAATTCAGCAAATCCGTGAAATGGTCACGATATACATAAACAGATAGCACAGATGTTGCTGGTATTCTTTGTAGCAACTGGTCTCATTTCTTGACACTGTCGTGCTCTACTTCTTGTTCAGTGTTATTATTCATAGATATACATGTATAGTATATGTGAGGGTTGTGGTGAGTGACACTGGTTTGTAGAATTTGAAAGTATTAGTTTGC
This sequence comes from Littorina saxatilis, assembly GCF_037325665.1. Taxonomy (NCBI): domain Eukaryota; kingdom Metazoa; phylum Mollusca; class Gastropoda; order Littorinimorpha; family Littorinidae; genus Littorina; species Littorina saxatilis. Next base: position 76,085,386 of record NC_090246.1, read on the forward strand.
ACTACTAATACCTCCAGAACGCATTAGGATAATTTTTGTTGCATCAGTGACCGTGAACATGAAAAATTAGTAGATTTGAAAAGTGCAAAAACTTTCCAGAGATTAACCTTCACCGTGCTTCCTGGGTCGTGGACGACCCAGAGCCGCACAAAAATGTCTTTATCTCAAAAACTATTGGGAATTGTTTTATTGTGAGTGTGACTTCATTTAATCCTCAAACACCATAGAACCTTCCTATCGACCAATTTTTGACTCACATGCGAAGCAAAAGTGAGTCTATGTACTCACCCGAGTCGTCCGTCCGTCCGTCCGTCCGTCCGGAAAACTTTAACGTTGGATATTTCTTGGACACTATTCAGTCTATCAGTACCAAATTTGGCAAGATGGTGTATGATGACAAGGCCCAAAAAAACATACATAGCATCTTGACCTTGCTTCAAGGTCAAGGTCGCAGGGGCCATAAATGTTGCCTAAAAAACAGCTATTTTTCACATTTTTCCCATTTTCTCTGAAGTTTTTGAGATTCAATACCTCACCTATATATGATATATAGGGCAAAGTAAGCCCCATCTTTTGATACCAGTTTGGTTTACCTTGCTTCAAGGTCACAGGAGCTCTTCAAAGTTGGATTGTATACATATTTTGAAGTGACCTTGACCCTGAACTATGGAAGATAACTGTTTCAAACTTAAAAATTTTGTGGGGCACATGTTATGCTTTCATCATGAGACACATTTGGTCACATATGATCAAGGTCACTTTGACCCTTATGAAATGTGACCAAAATAAGGTAGTGAACCACTAAAAGTGACCATATCTCATGGTAGAAAGAGCCAATAAGCACCATTGTACTTCCTATGTCTTGAATTAACAGCTTTGTGTTGCATGACCTTGGATGACCTTGACCTTGGGTCAAGGTCACATGTATTTTGGTAGGAAAAATGTGTAAAGCAGTTCTTAGTGTATGATGTCATTGCTAGGTTTAGTTATTTGACCTTGACCCTCGTGTTAAGGTCAAGGTCAAGCATGTGAGTCGTATGGGCTTTGCCCTTCTTGTTAAAGGATTATCTTTGTAAACAAACAAATACACAATGACGTCATTTGAACTACACAGTCAGGATGTTGTGGGTCGTGGTCGACCCATATGGAATTAAAGAAGACATTTTACGGTGATTATCCCTATTCGGATAGCGTGGGTGGTGTACGACCCATACTCTGCAAAGAGGAAGTAGAGAGTTTATCCCTATTCAGATGGCATGTGTCTTGTACGACCCATACTTTTTACGTTGAATCCTTTAGAAAGTATGGGTCGTACATGACCCACATTATCCGGACTGTGTAGTCCAAAGTGTTATCCGGTGAAGGTTAACAGTTTTCTCGAATTAGCCATGGTGATTTGTAGATGTTTTCCATGCGTAGTTTTTGTAAATGATGATCATGTCTTTTCAGAGTCAAAAGATGCAATAAAGCAGAACAAGATAGTACTAAAGGAAGGGTGCAAGTACCGGGTGAAAATCTTCTTCTACGTTCAGAGGGATATTGTCGCTGGCTTGAGATATGAGCAAAAAGTCTACAGGAAAGGCGTGAGAGGTATGTGCATCATGTTACTGGGGGTGTCTGTTTTATACTTGTTGAAAGTGTGTGAGTGTGTATACATTGTAAGGTAAGATAATTGCATAGTCCTGTGGGGTTATCCTCATGGAAATTCTTGTCACTTTCTCTGGAGACAAGACTCTAAAATTCAAATATTCAACATAAGGTACACCCAGATGGGCTAGTAGCGGCGAAAGGAAATTCACTATCGGCATGTTTCCTTAGCAGAGCCCAAAAAAGGTATCTTAAAAGTCACTTGACTGCCTCTTCCTTCTTGTCAAAGCTGCTGTCCTACCTTAATTGACTTGGCTATCACCTCGCTGATTGCAGAATGTCAGATACATAATCTCTGTGCCCCCTTTGACAAACTGAAGGGACTTCCAATGAGACATACTCAGATTTTATGGGCCTTATATTGTCTCTCAAAAATGTTTCTCATGCCTGTTTCAGTTGATAAGGGCAACCACATGGTTGGTAGCTACGGGCCCAAGAGGGAAATGCACGTGTACAAAGCCCCAGAGGAAGATGCTCCCTCTGGTATGCTGGCAAGAGGGGACTACAAAGTGGAGAGTCGCTTCACTGATGATGACAAGCACATCTACCTCGAGTGGGAGTGGCACTTATCCATCAAGAAAGACTTTGAGTGATGATAAGGCCATCTTCTCCATTTCTTCTTTCTTTTTCTCTCGTTCCCCCCCCTTTCTTGTTTTAAATCTCTCTATTTGTACATGTGTCTGTGGGATTTTGTACAAGTCATATTGTTGGCATTTTGCATTACAGATTTCACAGTGAATTGTTGTATAGCCATTACATCTGATGGGACGTATTATTTTTAGCTTGCTTTACTTCTGAAGTCCATGTGTGTAAAATATAGTAAAAGATGGAGCAGTAACGTTCAAAATCAGACTTTGAGCTGTAGATTAAGAACAAGATAGAACCCAACACAATCAAATCTTCAACTGTTTTGAAAGGGATTTGTGTGGTGTAAGGTGACGAATAAATTGTAGTCTCAGATTATTTCTGTTCTTTGTGTTCTGAAGGTGCTTCAGCTTGTGTTACTGCCATATGGAGATCAAAGCACTGAACACTTAGCACAAAAGTTTGTGGGTTGTTTATTATATTTCGGTGTTTCTGTCAAGACTTTAAAGCATGCCTTTTCCATGTGAAGAATCAGTATTCGAGGTGAAAATTGTACTTACAAGGGATGCCTTCCTACTCAGCTTTTCATCCTTGTTACTTGTACAGGTGAGATGCGTGTTTTTTGTTTTTACAAAAGGCTAGTCTGAATTTAACATAACACAGATTTTACACACAAATCCTGACACAATCAGCAAGGTTGTAAGAACAAGGCTTTCGTTATTAAATCTGTCATTCACATATCATTGTATTCATAAGGTCTGTCTGTTACCTTTTGTTGATGATGACTTTGGTGCATATTTGTTTTTCTCTCACGACTGTTACGATTGTTGAAACAGCTGTGTGTAAAGATTCATAGAAGTATGTCTCATTCACACAACATTCGCTGTCAGTGACATTGTACATAATTAGCAACACTGCTCGCAGACACCATGGATGCTACCTGCCAGCAAGAACATACTATTGTGGTTGAATGCTGGCAGTGGCAGGTTCAAGTTTACCAACAAATCAGCCATCAAAATATTAAAAGGATTTAACAGGGGGGAAAAAAACCTTGATAGCAGATTAGTACTAATTTCTAACTGGTTGGTTGGAGAGGTTTGTTCATGGTAGATGGGAAAACATGGTGCAGTGTCATGCTTACCTCACAACAGTGCAAGCCATATCAACTTCAAAACTCATTCTCTCTTTTTTTGTGTGTTAATGGTGTGAGGTGAACTTGGTCATTTACCTTTAGACTTCAAGTTTGAGCTGCATCCGATAAAGACAGGTACTTTTCCTCACGTTTGAAGGAATCAGTATGGACGTATCGGGGAGGTACATTTTCTTGCACTGTTTCATTGGACAGTTGGTGGTTTTTTTGTGCAGAAGCTGCCAGTTTGTTCTGAGAGGATTGATCATAGTATTGCTATCAACAAGCAATCCAACTGGTCCTCTGAAGCATATTATATATTTTTCTCCCAAAACGCTACAACAGATAATGCTGTACACTACTTTTGTGTAGGTATTGTACTCATCGGCATTAGATTAAAGATTTGTTATATTATTCTGTTTGAAACTGAGAAGTACTGTTGTGGATAATATCTTTTTGTATGCATGTGTGATGTAATGTGCATTCGTTGATTTAACTACACAAGGGTTTTTCAACCCACAAGTGATGTGATACAAGTTGATCTGCGTGGTAGGTGAATTGGCAAATCTTGTGGACCTTCACTGTACTTGTGTACATCACGTTACTTTTTCTGTATCTCACTTTTGTTGTTGTTGTGTGCTTTTGTTCTGTTTTTCACGCATTAGGGGGGGGGGGGGGGGGTAGATTTCAGTTCTGGTGAGAAAAAAAGTAAGGTACCTTTTACTAGGAGTTTCAATGGATGTCCATCAGTAGGATGTAATAGTTACAATCATTTGATTCGGCTTCATTGATTGTCATGTTTCAGTGATTAGATGGATTTTTAAATTTTGAGGGAAAAGAGGGGTAAAAAGGAATATGATACTTTTCTTAAATAAGCAGGTATACAAAATACAAAAATGATTCTGGCTTATAAATATAAGCAGGACATTGCTCGTTTGTTGTCGATTATCAGATGCTTATGCATGTACATGTAATGATTTTTCAAGTCACGCATGTGTTTCTTGCTCATGCCACTTACAACAAAGACCATTAACAAGACCTGATGAGAAAATGAGTGCGTGTTCTTTTAAGGTTCCCCTTGTCTTTTGTCTTGTATAAGTGTTGAACATTGAACATTATTTGTACTCACTTAAAGAGGCAAACATTTTCTTAACAGTCCATTGTATTCTTTGTTTCCTTTGATTGATTATCTTTTAGTTGATCACTTGATGTAGTTCTTTGATTCAGTTGTGAAATGCTAGTTCAAAGAAGATGATCGCTTTTTTTGTAGTTTATTGAATGTAGCAAGCTTTTTTTCTAGCGCTTGTTGACTTGTGATATTTACTTTTTTCTAAACATAGAACCAGCAAAATAAAAAGCTTTTTTAAATGGTCGCTGCATTTACCGAGTTTTAGAACATGCCTCAGAACTTGTGTGTCCGAGCTGGATCATCTGTCTATTCCTGTTGATGAGAAGAAAATGTTCGGTGTAATGCATGCGGATCACTTTCAGTTGTCATCATTTTGAGAGTTATCAGTGTATTCTGTATGTTCAGGGAATATTCATCTCAAAACTCCCAAAGCATTTTCCTTCTTATAATACAGTGCAGGTGTTCATTGTAGGCCAGCAGCGTGGAGTAACAGCCTGTATTTTTATACCTGTTTTTGGGCCAATCGTTCACAAGTGATTTCTAATTCTATGTTTTGTTTTTTACCATTGACAGTGGTGTTTTCTGTTTACACTTTCAGTTCACTATTGCTCTTTTTTATCATGCATAAATTGAAGTGATTTAGGTCAGATCTCGTTCAGAAGGTGCTTTTCAGTCTACAGGTTTTGTTTTACTACGCTCAGAAACAGAATTGTTTATTTTCTTGATTTTTTTCCTTATTCCTTTATTTCATTCTTTGATCTGTTTTGTGATATATTTCTTGCCAGCACCTCTTTTTGTTGTTGAGATTTTTCATGAAACTGCTTAAATTCACAAGCTTATATTCCGATTGTGCTTTTTGAAATAAAAAGCACATTTGTATTTTTTAATCATATTTTGAGTGCCTTTTGTGACTCCTGAAAATAAATTTGTTCAGTCTCTTTTAAGCCCAACTTTCAGCTCTTTATGGGGTTTCTGACTGGACTGCTTCAAACAATGTTCTGCAGATTGGTAAATTTCTTCCTGCTACAGTGGTGCAAAAGAGCAAAGGGCTATGCAAGACTGATTTTCACTGAATTGCTTCCCTTATTGAACCCTCTTTTTTGTATTGCATGTCATAATGTATGCTAATGTAACAGCGGTATGTAGTATAATAAACAAAAAATCTACATGTAACTGTATTGTTCATGTGCTTATATATATATATATATATATATGTGTGTGTGTGTGTGTGAAACACAAGCAGAATAGAAAACACATGTACCATGCTGGGAATGTGAATAGAGAGTCTAGAAAACAAACTACTATACAGACTTATGTAAGTTTACATGTATTGTAAGTTCTTATTGTTTGGGACACAAGGGTAATTTAAGGAATTAAGAAAGTGGGATTTTGAAAATAAGAGTGGACCAACTGACATATTACCCCAGAATCCCTCAGCTCCTATGTGATCTTTGGGGCACTGTCTTTTGTTTGTGTTCGTTCTTGGAAATGTTTTGTTAATTTTGTTTTATTAGTCTGTGAGTGGCAGTGTGTGTGTGTGTGTGTTTCAAAACCCAGTTGTATCCCGGGTGTGAATATTGCTTTAAAATAAACGAAAATGCAATTTTGTGCCGATTGAGTTTCACAACAGATTTTTAAGTTACCAAGCTAAAATGCAATCCAAAGTCCGGACCAAGCAACAGACAACTTGGTAAAAATGTTCATGTCAAAGAAAGAGCTTTGTGCCATATTTTTTTTTTAAACACCAAAATACAGTCAATTAACTTATCAAGAAAGGTGCACAAGAAAATGCGCACATACACATACACACAGACACACTACACATACACACAGACACACACAGTGCACCCACACCCACAGGGCCGGATCGGGGGGGGGGGGGGGGGTCCGTTAGTTTATTTGGTCTTCTAAAACTATTTCAAATTATGAACAACATCAAGTCGACAGCCGCCTGCCCTCCCCGTTATAAGTCCATCATCATAGGCCACAAGTCAAGGCACACGCTACACTATCACTAGTATTAATAGTATCAGAGAACCGATTGCAACAAGAGATCATCTGTGCTATCGGGGAACCGATGTTTTGAAAAGGGACTGTACTGCACACTGTGAGATCATTGAGTGCTCGCCCCTATACCTTTCCCACTTCCGCGTGTGTTTGAGACAGATTGAACACGTGTTGTTTCAGCACTGCAGTCATTGTTCACCATACAACATCTCTCATACCACTTCTCCTTTGTATTCCAGATGTTGTAATCATTGCTTGTTTGCTTGAATTTAAGTATTCAAAGTAAAGAGTCCTGTCAGATTTATTTACTAGGCATATATGTCTTTGGGATTATTCCACTGAACCACTATGGTAAATGAATATCTGAAGTATTTTGTTACTGTTGAAAATGTGTAATTTTGATTCCCAGTTGCAAGGAAAGACCAAAAAATGACCTCACAAATGCAACATTTTCTCGGCTTCTGGGAGGCTTTGCCCCCCAGACCCCCCCAACGGGGCGTTGCCCTTGCACCCCACCGGGGCCTCAGCGGCCCCTGGACCCCTGCCTTCAGTTGCAACCCCCCCCCCCCCCCCCCCTCAAACGAACTTGGTCCGGCCCTGACCCACATGTACCTGTGTGCAGTTTGTAATTCATAAATTTTTTCAACAGCTGAACTGAAATGCACATAGTCCAGGGGCGGATCACATCATTTTTAAGGCGGGGGGGTTTCCAAATTTCTTTTAGGGACAATTCGACAACGCAAAGCGTTTAGTTGAGGGCGTGAAGCGTTCGAACCTCCTAGGGGGTCCCAGGGCATGCACCCCCCCACCCCCCTTCGGAAAATGATGATAAAAGCAAGGAAAAGGAGCAATCTGGTTCACTCTGAGCAAAGAAACTTCCTCTGATAAAAAAATAAAAGGACAATTGACAGACTCGGTGCAACCTGAGCTAACAAACTTTCAAAACTGAACCGTCACTAAAAAGACAGAGGCCGGCCCCTAGGGGGGTCCGGGGGCATGTCCCGTCGGGACAAATTTGATAAAAATCAAGGAAAATGGAGCAATCTGGTGCAATCTGAGCCATCATTTTTTCTTTAATTTCAAATTTGTTTATTTCTTCTTTTAATTTGTTTCTCTTACTTTATTTTATTTTTTTTTAGGCTAGGGGGGGGGGGGGGGGGGGGGTTCCCGGAACCCCTCCCCCCTGGATCCGCCCTTGACTTAGTCACATGTACTTCTGTCCAGATTTCTTGAACACATAATAACTGTGACATTCTTGATAAAATAAACACCATTGTTCTCTCCTAATTCTAAATGTTACTATATCCACAGCGGCTCAATGAACGCACTATAAAATGTAAAACCATTATTTTTAGCAAGGTTCCCTGTCTCTCTCCGCCTTGTAGCAGAGTGACGTAGATTCCAGGAAACACGGCTCAAAGAGAGACACGGAAAGCGGCGGAAACACCCGAAGCCATCCGAAATGCATTAGCGCTTCTTATCCGGGTTCTTGCAAAATGGTGGACTTTGTTGCATCGACACCTTGAACCCGTCGTAATAATTTTTCGTTAATTTGTTCTCGCTGCCTGTGCAGCAGTTTGTCCATAGTTTGTGGCGTACATTGGTGCAATGGATAACAAGGGACGCAGCAATCTGGCTGCTGTCAAACAGTATTTGCTGTGCGGCACCATTCCCAAGGACTGTAACAACACAGACAAGCGGGCGGTGCGCAAGCGAAGCAAGACCTTCGTGATCAGAGATGGCCAACTTTATTACACCGGAGGTCGGCCAAAGCGAGCAGACGCTGAAGAGGGCGAAGAGGAAACCCCAGAAAATCTTGAAAATGACACCGATCGAACGCAAACGCTCCGAAAGTGCTGCACGAACGAGGAAGAGAAGCACGAAGCTGTGATGTCGTGCCACATTGGGGAGGATGGTGGGTTGTTGACACCGGTTGGGGAAGGGGGTGTTTTGTTCTGTTCGCACCTAGTTTAGCTTCCCCCTGTGGATTGCCCTCCCCCTAAAACTGTACAGGAATCAGTTGAGTGGTCCGTTATTAGTCAGATGAAATGTTACAGGCGAAAGTATCAGCGAGTATAAATTTATAATTGAGCAGCACTAACAGCACGCATTAATTGTCCTGTACTCGGCATGTAACACAAACACGTTCTAAAGACCTAGTTATTTGATTGTTTAAACAAATTAAACCAAAACAACTCACACACACACAAACAAACAAAGAAAGCAAAAAATTAAAGGAGCTTACCAGTTTACACATACACGACCACACACGCACATACTCTATCAGTGTCAGTACTAATTACTATGTGCTGTCACACACATGCAGCGATGCACATACACACTCTCACACAGATTATAATTATTGTTATTAAATGAGCATGAGGGGAGGGGGGGGGGGGGGGGAAAAACTGACATTGACAGGCAGAACATTATTTTGAAAAAGCTTTTAGTTTTAATTTCAATGCTTTACTACCTTTAGTTTATATTTTGAACACCTATACACGTGTCCAAACACTTTTTTTTATATTGCATTAAAGATGGGAAGGCAGAAGTGATAAGTATGCACAATTAAGTGACAGCAAAGTCTGTATAGGTCAGGAGGAAACTAATGTTTCATTTTCATTACTTTCATCCCAATCCCATTGCTGAGAAATTTGGGTGGCTTTCTCCAGGGTTTAGCCTGGGAGAAAAAGGCAATGGGACATTTGTCCCCCTTAACCAAATTCCGATGAGACATAGTCGAAGGCAAGAAGCGCCAAAGAGGCCTGTACGCGTTTTGACCAAAGATGCAAAATGGTGCAATTCGGTGCGAGAATTAGCCGATATATATCGTGTTATCTCTGTATGTGTGAGTGTGTGTGTAAAGTGTATATTTGGTGGCGCAGTGGTACGCATTCTCAATGCGTCCTTTGACGCACTGAAGGGAATTGTGATGGGACATTTTCAGATTTAATGCGCTAATGGCGCAGGGCGCACTAGTAAATGAAACCCTGCTTTCTCCCACTCAAGTGGGGAGCTAGCAGTAGCAGCAAGAAGAGTTTTGCCGCCAAGGGTGTGTGCGTGTTTAGGTGTAATCGGTTACTTCTAGCACTGGTAGAATGACAGAGGTATTTTATGATATGGAGGAGAGGGGGGGGGGGGGGGGGGGGCACCAACTCTGAATCCCCACGATAAGTTTTTCCATGTTCATCAGACTTGTGACCCGAGAATCACAATTGCGCTCTACCAATTGAGCTGGCAGGCCTCCCGAAGGGCCACAAGATTTGGATTTCAGTAGGTGTAAATAACAAACATTAACAGCTATCCAGGTTTCCCAATTGCTTCGTTTCCGGCCGATTTATGTGGAGCACGTGATGCGCACAAAAAATATTGGCGGTCTAGAAGTGTCGTCTGCGCAATGATCGCGGCGGCGACCGCGGCTTTCTTGACCGCCAAGGACGACTGCGCACGTTGTGATACGTCATTCGTTAGACCTCAATTGTGTTTTCAGCGTAGCAATAGGGCCCGATATTTAGACGAGACAAGTATAGTGCTGACGAGTCGAAGACGAGTCGCATTATACTTGTTCGAGTCTAAATATCGGACCCTATTGCTACGATGAAAACACAATAGCGTTTATATAGCTATTCTGACATTACATTCTGTGTTAAAATCATGTTTTTGTCAGCAACAAGTACCAGAATGGTCCATGTCGTTGATTGCAGACGACGGTTCCCTTTCCGCATGAAGCCACGGAAATAACCGAACATTGAAAAACCCATGGACATGTATTAGGGAGAAAACTCGAGATAACCAGATGGTTAGCATTACGTCAATATGCTAGGAATCATATGACGTCATGACGTATCATGCTTGCCTACGTAGATTGTATGTTCGATAGTCTGACTTCTGTTGGGAATTCGCGTGGTGAAGACTGCGGTAAATCTGTAGATGATAAGAGAACAAGGATTGTCTCAGAAGAAACAACTAAATGTTTCAGACTGGTAACTTCATTTCAACATTGCACATGGACGTTCTATGTGACAGGAGAGTTTGCTGATTTTGTGTTAAACATTGGAGAGATCGTCTGCTAGAATCAGAGATAGGTCGCTTCAGATTGCAGCTTCTGGATTTTACACCTAATGTATGTCATGTACAGTAAGCAACAACAAAAACACACACAAAGCAAATGGCATCGTCTGTCGACTAGTCACAGAAACAAACCTGGCGAGGTATGCGTGTACTTTATACACGTGGAAGAAACCGGAACCATGCGTCTTTGTTAATGCCAATATGCTTTTGGATATTGGCAAAAATGGCCGACTTCCGTAGCATTATGCTTTGATGATCGGAAAAGGCATGTGTGAGACCATCCAATCACAGCCCCCGAATTCCCCCATGTGTCCATCAGAATAGCTATATGGATCTACGCGATCTTAGTTGGCAAAGACCACGAGTACAGAAAAGTTTTCAGTGCATTTTCTTTGAATAAAAAAAAGCTTTCATCGATCATAATTAGTTCTAACTGTCAGACTGTCAGTCTTTAGATGGTAGCTTGTTATTACATGTGTATTCATTATTAAAATCTTGAGCTGAGCTGAGGCAGCCCTGAAGATGAACCATGCAACATGCTTGAAACATGTCAAAATATGACAATTCAGCAACTATCTGTTTTTACTCTGGTAGTGGTAGTTGCAGTGGAAAACATTTTGTATAACATTTATTGCTTTAAAGAATAAAAGTTATGGTTAATGTACGTGAATCATGTGAATATGCTTGGTCTTCTAAGTTTCTTTTTACATTTAGTCAAGTTTTGACTAAATGTTTTAACATAGAGGGGGAATCGAGACGAGGGTCGTGGTGTATGTGTGTGTGTCTGTGTCTGTGTCTGTGCGTGTGTGTGTGTAGAGCGATTCAGACCAAACTACTGGACTGATCTTTATGAAATTTGACATGAGAGTTCCTGGGAATGATATCCCCGGGCGGTTTTTTATTTTTTTCGATAAATACTTTTGATGACGTCATATCCGGCTTTTTGTAAAAGTTGAGGCGGCATTGTCACACCCTCATTTTTCAATCAAATTGATTGACGTTTTTGTAAAGCAATCTTCGACGAAGGCCGGACTTCGGTATTGCATTTCAGCTTGGTGGCTTAAAAATTAATTAATGAGTTTGGTCATTAAAAATCTGAAAATTGTAATAAATTTTTTTTTTATATAAAACGATCCAAATTTACAATCATCTTATTCTACATCATTTCCTGATTCCAAAAACATATAAATATGTTATATTTGGATTAAAAACAAGCTCTGAAAATTAAAAATATAAAAATTATGATCAAAATTAAATTTCCGAAATCGATTTAAAAACAATTTCATCTTATTCCTTGTCGGTTCCTGATTCCAAAAACATATAGATATGATATGTTTGGATTAAAAACACGCTCACAAAGTTAAAACGAAGAGAGGTACAGAAAAGCGTGCAATGCAGCACAGCGAAACCACTATACTACCGCGCTGAACAGGCTCGTCAGTTTCACTCCGTTATGCACAAGCGGCGGACTACGGTCATTGTGAAAAAATGCAGTACGTTCAGTTTCATTCTGTGAGTTCCACAGCTTGACTAAATGTAGTAATTTTGCCTTACGCGACTTGTTTAATTTCAAGTCTTCATAACAAAGACATTTCTAATACTAGGTTTACCATGTATGTCAAATTGTTTTCAATTTCAGGAACCCACTTTGGTATGGATAAAACAGGGGAGCGAGTATCTTCAGAGTACTACTGGGTTGGCATCACCAACACTGTACGCAAAGTTATACACAGTTGCGACTACTGCATTGCCAGAGGCATTCGCTGCAACACCAGTGCCCTTAGCCATACCCATAGCAACCACACCACTCCTGTGGTCACCGTTAGCAACCATGAGAATGGAATCAAGATGGAGGTGGAGATGGGGGAGGAGCCTGATGTTTTCTTTGTAAGCCAAGAAACCTGCAGTCACTTCTGGCAGAAGGTACGTAGCTCAAAGTTTATTTAAACTTAAGTTGCAGTTAAACTTTCAGAGACGGTTGCAGAAGAACAAAATATTAATAAAAACGTTCTATTTGTCAGTTGCTTGTGTTTCAGGTTTTAGATGTTTTTTTATACTTCAAAAACAATTGTTTTCATGTCTTGTAGTACTAACATAATTGTTATGTGAATTGGAAGAGCTGTTTGTTTTGTTCAAAATCATTGTAAAGTGTAATTTTGTTTGGCATTCTGACAGTAACACCGATCAGTGAAATACTATGGGTAATCATTGTCTGTGCTTTCCTCTCTGTAACTGTAAGGTGGAAATCCAGGTGTTTGGCCCTTACCTGGCCGCCAGAAAGCAGGTGTATGTGGCGGTGGCCCTGGACTGCTATTCCCAGTTTCCTGAGGCTATGGTGATAGAGAATACTTCTGCTTCCAGTCTGACTACCTTTGTGCTCAACCTCATCTGCAGGTACAGTATGTGGGGGATATTTTTCTCAATGGAAATCATTTACTTGCTGTGTATTTTTATTTGACTCAGGGGAAATATTTGTCAACATTTCGCATATTTATTGAACTGTGTCCTTGTAAGACAAAGTTTTGTTGGTTAGTAAAATCAGTGTTTGCTGAAGCTTTTTCTCTCTCCCCCTTTTGAGTATTTAGCAATGTTTTTGTGAAGGTGATACTTACAGAGCAAGTCTTAGTGATGCTTTTGATATTTAAAAAAAATTCTGGTTTATTTGTTTCTTAATAGTTATGTGTTGAGTTCTGCTTGGGATTGAATACTATTTCTTTCAGTGAAATGTTATCATACAACTAAAAGTGGGAGGTAGTTGATCTTGAGAGAAGCCAGATTTGCAGTGTGGGCTATAAAATGTGATACGAGAATTCATCTCATTAATGATTATGAAGTGATAGTGATAGCTTTAATACGGTTCTTCCTCAGGTACGGTGTGATGGAGAAACTGTGCATGCTGCAGAACAAGTGTACCAAAGACATGTACCTCTACATCAACATGCAGGACTTGGAACTGGCTGGCATCAAGCTCACCTTCCTCTCCCTCCATGCTAATGTAGCAGGTAAGCTTTGCACCTGAAAGGTCAATACATGTGTGTTTTTGCAACTTATACCCTGCATTTCTCCTCTACACTGCTGAATTTTAAAGGACTTCAACATTAAATTCTTTAGTGTTCCTGTAAAGCTTCCTCTCCGTCCATGGCAACACAGCAGGTAAGTTGTGCGCCTGAGAGATTAAAACTGTTGTTGCTACTTATAGTTATACCCTGCATATTCCCTCTACAGAGCAAAACTTCAGTGATATCAATTCTTTGGTGATTCTGGAAAACAGTAGTGATTTTAGCCTGTGAGGATATCGGTTTGAATTAATGACTTAAAAACACGCAGAAATACGATTGTGCTGATTCTGTAAAGCAGCAGTGATATTAGCCTGTGAGAACTTCAATGTCAAATGAAATGAAAATGTGTGGTTTTGAAAATAGTCAGAACGGCATCTTGGTTGGGTTGCAGATGAGCGATGGCAGCAGGTGTGGAAATGTTTGGATGACTTTGTCAAGGCTTACCCCAAGATGTGGGAGCGATGCCTGGAGGCCTTCATGTTGCCCCTGCGTGTCTCTCTGCCCCCTCAGGCTGACTACGTGCCTGCTTACCTCAATTACAACAGGCAGGTGGCTTGGGGCACTTTTAGTGAATACAGTGGAACCCCCTTTAAAGACCTCCCAAAATCTGAGAAAATCAGGTCTTAAAAAGGAGGGAGTCTTAACACGGGGGTAAATGAACAAAGGTTATGAACAGAAAAAAGGAGAAAGTCTTGGATTGGGAGGGTTTTAATCAATCAATCAATCAATATGAGGCTTATATCGCGCGTATTCCGTGGGTACAGTTCTAAGCGCAGGGATTTTTTTGTTTTGTTTGTTTGTTGCAATTTACATTGCGCACATATTCAAGGCGCAGGGATTTATTTATGCCGTGTGAGATGGAATATTTTTTACACAATACATCACGCATTCACATCGGCCAGCAGATCGCAGCCATTTCGGCGCATATCCTACTTTTCACGGCCTATTATTCCAAGTCACACGGGTATTTTGGTGGACATTTTTATCTATGCCTATACAATTTTGCCAGGAAAGACCCTTTTGACAATCGTGGGATCTTTAACGTGCACACCCCAATGTTGTGTACACGAAGGGACCTCGATTTTTCGTCTCATCCGAAAGACTAGCACTTGAACCCACCACCAAGGTTAGGAAAGGGGGGAGAAAATTGCTAACTCCCTGACCCAGGGTCAAACTTGCAACCTCTCGCTTCCTAGCGCAAGTGCGTTACCACTGGGCCACCCAGTGCGTTACCACTGGGCCACCCAGTGCGTTACCACTCAGCCACCCAGTCCAAGGGGGGTTCCACTGTAGTTGCTATTTTAAGCGTTGCTCAGTGGTCTTCATTCTTAGGATTATGCGAAGATAGAGAATCGCTTTGGATGACAGTGTACAAAAACAAAGACTAAATGTGGGAAAAAAGTGTACTATACTCCAAAGAGAGAAAACTTTAAATTTTCTATGTTAATGTTATTTTTAATTTTTAGTAAGAACAAAATTGAAAGAAAAATGTATGTTTCAAAGAGAGAAAGCAAAGCTATTTGTATATCTTTATCAATATTGATTTTTTAATTGTTATATTGTTTTGGGAGGCAAATTATGAATTTGCTTTACACAGGGTTGTGTCTTATTTGTTTGTTGTTGTTGCAAACTTGAGCCAAAGTTCTTAGTACGTATCTGGTACTTTTCTGTTTATATTTTTGTCAGTAACTCCTGAAACATGATTCTTCTCCATCCACACAGAGAACCTAGACTGCCAGAAACGCTCAGCCACAAACAAGACGCAGCATCAGAAGTAAGTCTCACAGACAAAGACAAGAAGCATACAGTGGATCTCCTGATGTCAGCGTACGGCCAGCATGCAAAGAACACCAACACAAATCCTCACCATCTTGACCTGGATCTCAGCTTGCTGCCCATTGTCAAACTGGAGGCCTTGCCTCATCTCGATGGGGATGTGTTGAACTTGGAAGAGTCCACTATTGTTCCGGTGAACTTTGAAGAGGAAGAACAGTCCGAGCGGAGGAAGAGGAGGGGGAGAAGGAGAAAAGAAGAGGAGGCGGAGACGACCAACGTGGAGGAGTCAAATGATGCTGGTGATGACTTCTCTGACGATGATGTTGTCAACGACCTGAATTTCAGTGACTTTGATGAGGACGACAATGGTAATAATAATGATGAGGATATTTATATAGCGCAAATCCTAAAAATTTTGAGCGCCTTTAGTAGTTGAATATATATGATTTTTGGAAATAACTCCTTCGGGTTTGTAGGTGTTGTGGAAGAGTTACCTTTTCTTGCAAAAGCTCTGACAAACAAAGAAGGGACCAATCACTAGTGAGGGGAGTGTCTAAAACATGAGGACCGGAGCACATTTTCCGACAGACCCCTCGCTTGTGATTGGTCCATCCTTTGTTTGTCAGTGCTTTTGCAAAAAAGGTCACCCTCCCACAATCCATACAAACCGTACAGAGTTATTATCAGAATTCGTCTCTTGTTCTCTCCGTTAAAGTTCTTTTAAATCTCTTGATTCTGGAACATTAGCAGTCTATCTATTTTTGGATTTCTATTCGTATAAACTTTAAGTCTTCATGCATGTAACTGCTGGAATTTTGGAAGGTTTCACTTTAGACAGTCACATTGAAGAGAAAATGGGTTTATTGATCTAAAAACAGGGACATATTTATATACATTCACACTTCTTCTTTTTCTTCTTCTGTGTTCCCAACATGGACACAATTACTCCCCTAATGTTAATGATCTGAATGTAAATTGATAGGAGGGAGAGTGTTTTCTGTTGAAGTAAATACGTTTCTCTGCACTTCTCCCGACTATGATTGGCTTTTCCTTTTCATGCAGAAGAATGTAGAGCAAGCATATACTTTTTTTCTGTGGGAATAGGGATGTTTTGAAGCAGCAGGTAACATTCTATAACTGTGTTTTTTTTGTCTTCATGCTCTTAATTGTTTAATTTGCAATGCAGTCAATGATGTTTGCTTTGGGGGTCAATTAGTCATTAAGTTTGACAATGTTCTTCGTAAAAAAAAATTGCTGTTGGTGGGAAGGGAATTATTAAATTTTATGTTGTGTGTAATTTGATGCTACACCTTTCCTTTATTCCAGATGAGCCGTACCAACCAAAAAGCAACAGCAGAAGGAAAAATCACTCCTCCATTCTGACTCGGTCGTCAAGCCGCAAGCGCACACCAACATTCAAAGCCAAGGCTGAGTTCCTGATAAAGAAGGAGAAGCGCACACCCTCTGCATCCTCTCCACCCTCCACAGAACCAATACATCCACCCAAACGTAAACGTGGTCGACCTCCTAAATTTAGGAATGAAGTAGAAGATCCTGAAGGTGAAGAAGAAGGGCAAGCGTCAAAGTCGGACAGCAAGGAACAGTTGGGTGCCGCTCCCATTACTACCAGCGGGCTGATGAACTCTTTGGAACTGGTAAGAACTGAAGATGCTGTTAATTTGGTTATTTACCATTGTATTAGCATTTGAACTTTGCTATTCTTCAGGACTTGAAGGAAACCAGTTGAAAATGCTGTTTTGTTGTTGTTGTTTAGCATTGTAACATTTTCACTTTGCTATTCCTTGAAGTTTGCTAGTTCACTAAAGAATGGGTTTGGTCTCTTATAAAAAGATTCTGAAAGTTGTATGAGCATTTTTATTTGAAGCTAAACAGAACTTGCACTGTAAGACACAAATGAAGCAAAGCATTCTGTTAATGTACCATATATCCATGCAGGTACAGGACATTTTCCCGTTATTCTCTGGTGATCAGTGTTTGTGTCTAAGCACGTGTTTGTGTCTGCTGCAGCTGGATCTGGACCTGTACTATCTAGTCATCAAGGCCTATAAGGAGCGTGGCGCCTATCCACAGCGAGTGTCAGTGGATTTCAAACGAGCCGTGCGTCGTCTGGCAGACACTGTTGAGCTGAAGGATGGCATGCTGTATGGCCTGGTGGGCAAGGCGACTGGCAGGCTAATCGTCATGAGGGAGCGTGAACGCTTTGCTTTACTACGGAAAGCCCATGCCAAAGGAGGTGAGAGGGATGGCTACAAGTAGTTTTTAGACCTTTGAGCGATGAAAGTTCCCATCAGGAAAACAGAAGTTCCTGATTTGAAAGATTATTTTTCGACACATTTTAAATTTTTTTTACAATTAATGCAAAAAAGGAAGAATACATGTTATTAAAAAAGAAAACTGCACCTCCAGCCTATTTTCACACATCACCTTATCCGTCTAGTCCTAGTTTCTTCACATACACACACAGATTTGTAACTTATATTTTTGTGTTCAGTCCATTTGTTTCTCTTCAGAGGAGCATATGGGTCGAGTGAGGACGCTGAAGACACTGCTGGGCATGAACGTGTTCTGGAAGGGCATGAGCCTTGACCTTGACGCGTTCATCCACACGTGTCCAGAGTGCGTCATGAAGAACCCACTGCGCAACAAGACCATGGTTCGCATCCCCACCTTGTCCAAGGAGGTGGCCCAGAAAGATCACAAAGCTGATCCACATATGTCTGAGGTAAGTTTTATGTGAGATCGGGGGTGTAAAAGAAAGAGGGTGTGTGTGTGTGTGTGTGTGTGTGTGAGTCTGTGTGTGTGTGTGTGTGTGTGTGTGTGTGTGTGTGTGTGTGGTGTGTGCGTGTGTGTGTGTGTGTGGCTATGTATTTGTCTAAACAACAGAAAATTATGAATCTTAAAACACATTTAGCGTCGCTATATTCTGAATCTGGCTAGACATTTAAACTGTGATCTTTGCAACTTTAGAAATGTATGTGACATGTTTGCAGCAAAGCTGAAATAATTGAGGAGAAAATAAAACCACCAGTGAAGTCAGACTGTAAGCATAGAACAATACATCAACCTGCCTATTCCAACTCTTGTTGATGAGCTGCCATACATACATGTTCATCTGAATGCAGTGCTCTTTAATAGGCATGTCTTGAATTTTGCTTTGTTGCCGTATAGGATGAAGAAGAGGAGTGCAGCTATGAAGATCTGATGCAGTACCTGACGGATGAAACGTTCCCTAGCACTGCTACACCTGAGCATCAGGAATACATCAAGCAGCGATCAAAGTGGTTCAGCATAATGAATGGGTCCTTGTATTACAAGTCACCTGCACGGAAGAATGCGGTCCCTCGTTTGGTGCTCTTGTCTGAAACAGCTCAGCAAGAAGCTATCCGGGAAGCCCATATCGGTGAGTATTTTTAGGAGAGCGGTGTGTGTGTGTATGTTAGGAGATTCAATCTGGAAGATTTGCTTGTAGAAGGAGGGAGGGAGGGAGTTTCAAAGCCAACTGACGGCCTGGCACTGAGGGAAAAGAATCAGAAAGACTTTATTGGCCATAATGATAGACAACAATGGATATGTTTGGGAATGGAACAAGTTTTCTGTTAAGCTAAGGGGTCTACAAAATAAATTTATTGTTCACAGGACAGTCTTGAAATATGCTTGAAAGAAAATAAGCAAGTGGGTGGTTGGGAAGGGAGGGGGGGGGGGGGGGGGGTAGGGTGAGGAGAGGAGATGGAGGGAAAGGAAAGATAAAACTTCTCTTCAGAACATATGGTATTGATTTGACTGTATTTAATTTGTCTGTATTTTCCAGAGGAGGAAAACCATCTGAGTCAGCAAGACACACAGGTGAAGCTACGCAGGCGGTACTTTTGGGCAGGTATGACATATGACATCATGCGACATGTCATGTCATGCTGTATGACAGAAGCCTTAGCTGCCACACCAGTGGAACATCGCATCCCTGCCATTCAGCAAAGAGTGGACAGGTTCAGGAAATACTACAAAGAAGGGGTGGGTGTTGCTGTATGTGTTGCAAATGTGCGCTTGAATGTGTTCATGTGTGCGTCTTGTTTTTTGTTGGTTTAGTAGATGAGTAAACATTGCTGCAACAACTTTTTTAAACTTCAGCTATTTGGTAAAAAGAAGTAAAAAAAAGATGGGCGCTTGATCTGGAATATCAGAAATTATTCTCAACTTTTGGTTGTGAATAAAGGACCTGTTCTTCATATGAAATATCTCTATCTTCTAGCCTCTTGCCATCTTCATCTGAAGATTCCTTTCAGTGCAATGCATTAAAAAAATGGCTTTCAGTGCAATGCATTAAAAAAAATGGCTTGGGACTCTTTGTCAACTTGTATTCACATTAAAATGTTTAACAACTGCATTTTTTGAACACACAGTGATGGATACTGTCCACTGAGACAGCCTTTAGTTGTGTGTAGATGCTAATAAATTGGGTGAAATAAACAGAATTTGAACGTTTAGTAGGCCCAAAAGAATAATATAAATAAGCACCTTTGGAGCAAGATCTGTCTATTTTTTATCCTTTTTTATGTGCAGATTCCTGACATGATTGTTAATGCGGATACAACTGGAACAGCACTTTCGGGTAAGTACATACAACATTCCCTTTGTATAAAAAAAAAAAGTGGTTAAATTAAAAGTATTCAGGTCAATAGCTTTCTGTGTCCAACTTTTCTTGTTATAATTCTTTTAGGTATTTGTGAGAACAAAAAATCATTTTTTGATACATTGTACCTGTGAGCTTAGTTTATGAGGGTTGCTAAAAATGTGTGTGGCTCTCAGTGCCAAGGAGCTGTGTTGTTTTGGCATGTTTGTATGTGCCAATCACAAAATGACATAAAAAGTGTTGTTTATAACATCATGTTGGTCACACCACAGCCCAGTGCACACACAAAATATGTTTGAGGAATTTAGTTTTTTGATTGATTGTTTGATGGACAGATCAATTGATTGATTGATTAATTGACAGATGCACCAGAACAAGGACCCAGCGAGGCAGCAGCAATAGATGAGGACAATACAGAAGTAAACAAGGAAGCAGAGAACCCAGAAATCGTTGAAGAGATGAAAGAATCCTCTGCAACCTCTGCCGCTGATACACGTGCTGTCAGAGAGGACAAGGCCATCAAGAGAGCCATGGAGGCTATCATAGGTAAAAGACATTGTGAAAAAAATTAACATGAACATAAAATAAAAAGGAAGAACGTTTTGGGTCAAACTCTTCTTCTAGGGGGAGGGGTAAAAGTATCCCCTCTCTGTGTGGTCTGATCTGTGTTCCTGTGATTCCCTCCCCCATCCCAGTTGAAGAATAGTCCAACCCGAAACGTTATTCCTCTTTATCTAATGGACTTTTAAGTCATTTCTTTGTGCTTCACTTTGTTGGTCTTGCAGTCACTATTTATTATGCCATTCCTGAGACTATGAAATTGAAAAACAGAATCATATGAAGGAAAACAAGAAACCATTTTGTTGCAGTTAGTAGACCTATTCATAAAGTAGAGAAGAGAAAGCAGGCTTTATTCTTTTAAATAAACTCTCGCCTCTTTCTGTCTTTGCACCTAAGCTTTCCGTCAAGTCTTGTTTGCTGTGATAAATTTATTTCTGAAACAAATAACACTTTCATTTATGTAAGATCTACAAGGAAAATATTGCTTCCAATTCAAGTTGTTCATGCAGTAAGGAGTTAGAGTAAATCATGTGATGATAAAGATAAGATGATAAGGATATCCCCCCGCGGGTTAGGGGGAAGAATTTACCCGATGCTCCCCAGCATGTCGTAAGAGGCGACTAACGGATTCTGTTTCTCCTTTTACCCTTGTCAAGTGTTTCTTGTATAGAATATCGTCAATGTTTGTAAAGATTTTAGTCAAGCAGTATGTAAGAAATATTAAGTCCTTTGTACTGGAAACTTGCATTCTCCCAGTAAGGTCATATATTGTACTACGTTGCAAGCCCCTGGAGCAAATTTTTGATTAGTGCTTTTGTGAACAAGAAACAATTGACAAGTGGCTCTATCCCATCTTCCCCCTTTCCCCGTCACGATATAACCCTTCGTGGTTGAAAACAACGTTAAACACCAAATAAAGAAAGAAAGAATGATAAGGATAAGATTTGATATAGTCTGGTGAGGTTACCCACATGGAAATTCAGGCTGTTTTCTCACTGGGGTTTGCTTTCTCAGGTTTATAATAAAACGATTTCTTCCTTAAGCCACTGAAGCGGGTAAGCTGATGTAGGATTGTGTGTATTTAGATCAAACAAGCAAACCTGAACACATCTGATTTCCTTTTCTTGCATTGCATTTATTAGGCTGTATTGTCACAATATAAATTTTTTTGCGACAAAAAGAAAGTTAGTCAGTGTAGCAAATATAAACCTATTGATTGCTGGAATGAGCTTTACGGTTCAATGTGAAACACTTCACTTGCATGCACATACACACAAACGCACACATGCACATGCAATCCATTTAACAATTTACCAATTGTTGAACATATCAAGTTTTTTTGCTTTTGTGTTGTTTACCTTGCTTTAGCAAGCTGGCCTTCAAATATCAATACTGGCAACGTTATTGTTACAGCTGTAACTTTTTGTGTGTAACTGCAGTCAAGATGGGAGGAGAGACAGGCGAAGCGTGGCAGAAGACATCAAAGGCCAAGATGGCAGCATCGTCTGCTTCCAAACCCCAGGGGGAGCTGACACCTGACCAGATTCGTATAAAGAAAGCGAAGAGCAAGCACAAGTGTGAACACTGTGGCAAACTTGTCAAAGGGGATGTGGCCTTCAAAGGTAAGTTTCATTGCACATGCTGTACAGTGTCTCACCGGTGCATTTCCGGGGGCTGAAACAGCTGATTCGCCTGTGTTTACAAAAGAATTTCGAAGAGTTATGGAAGTTCACGAGAGTACAGACCTGGGAACCCATACGATTTCGCCGTATTTTGTACGCATGATTGTCGAGAATACGCTCAGTACGGTCAGTGGGAAAAAAATACGACGAGAAAAATTCCTAGACTACTTTTCTTTACAAGCCCATCCTGAAGCCGATCCAGTATTTTGGCACATGATTACGTCACTATATTAGCCGCCGTCGAAAAAAGTATAATCGGATCGTGTCAATCAATCAAAACAACCTGGCAAACGAAAGTACGGTATTTGGCGAAATCGGCTCCAAGAATAAACAAGTGAAACAAAGAAGAAAAGTGAAAACGTTTGAAGAAAAATATCACACGCACACAATTTGTAACCAACACACACATGTAGTCCCGCCCGGAATAAGCTTTTTGGGGATGATTTACGACTTTTGCGCACATTTCGAGCAGACGAAAACACAACATGGCGGCTCTCGCTCCTCCAACTATCGCAAGACACAAAAAAATGAAAACTTGCGCGCGCGAGATCCTGATACATCCGGTGTTTCTCTGTACGCTTGTCACGACGACTTGTTGACAAACGAAGATTCGCGAAAGAAAGAGAAAAACGCCGAGTCTTGAGTAGAGAGCTAATAAAGTACCGGTAATCGCTAATCGAGCAAAATGAAAATCCGCGGCGACTTCCATTTGGTGAATGCTATTCAAGTTTAGGTAACGTTTTAGCCGCATCTTTTTATAAGCCGCAATGCGATTCTTTTTTTTAAAGTCGCGGCTTGTAGTCCATCAAATACGGTACAGTTTTTGTCAGTAAAAATTGAAAAAAGCATTTGTTTTAAATGTATAGGTAAACTTAATTAACGGTGTGACGGACGCGCATGAGGCATGTTTTAATCATGGATGTGCAAACGCTGTGTGGAGTACGCTCATTTTTTTGAAAATACACCAAGTTTGTTTGAGAATACTCTAAGTGCAAAACAGGGGTTCCCAGGTCTGAGAGTACATTAATTTATGCATGCTATGTTAACATTGAATTGAATGCCTACACCATACCTACCCCCCCCCCCCCCCACCCCCCACCCCCCCACAAATACACACATCTTCTGCTCTGATATCATACCGACATAGGCAAAAATAAAAACCCGATGATTAATACAGCCAAACCTGTAAATAATAACTAACCAACGGAACGATCAAATGTCGTCTTAGACAGGTGGTTCCTATAGAATGCTGAATTATATTTAAAAAAAACCCTTGTCAGGGATCCTTTGTGGAGGTCTTTATCCAGTGATGGTCGTCACGGCAGGTTCGACTGTAGCACGATTAGTTCATTGTTAGTGCCTCTGCCTTCAAAGTGGAAGGTCCAGGGTTTGATTTTTTGCTGTCGGTGCTTGGTGGATTAAGGTTAGATTTGGATTTTACTGACCTCAACATACACGAGGACCTACCAGTACCTGAGATTCCTTTGGGTGTGCACAAATTTAGGTGATCAAATAGGCACACTAAAGATCCAGAGTTTGATGGGTCGTGGTAACACACAAATATTCAGGTATGTGTTCAAGCAAAAGTGAGACAGGGTTTATATTTGTCTAGTTTTGTATACCTGATTGCCTTTTTCGTATGGTCTTCACCAGATAATTGATACATGATTGAAAGCTGAATTGTTGTTCCTTTCTATTCTTTACAGTTCATCTCTACAAGCACACAGGGATCAAGCCTTTCAGCTGCAGTACGTGTGGAAAGTCTTTCTCCAATCGCAAAAGTCTACGCATCCACAATCGCAAACATACTGGACACAGGCCTTACCTGTAAGTTGTGTACAGTGGTGTTTATTTTACTGAGGAAAAACAGTGTTAGACACCACTTGTGTTTTTAAGTGTTCTGTCTTTTTGATTGTGTGGATTGTAACTTTGGATATAAAAGACTTAAGCCCAGCAATGTCCCGAGTTGGTATTGTGAAAGGGAGCAAAAGTGGATCTCATGGAAAAGGTGAACAACATGATATTGCATGCAAACATTTGCATCAACACATCAAATGAAAAAGTAGCAACATGAAACTGCTTGCTGAACCTTTCTTAAGACCTCTCAGTCTCCTTGGCTTTGTGCTGAGGCCATCCACATGACATTAGTACCATTTTTGTCTTGAAATTATTCAAGATCTGTTCGAGTTTTATTCCATCAAAACCAATGACCACAGCGGGAGTAAAAAAAATTTTTTCAACACTTGTTCAATATCTTTGTTTTTGAAGTGAAAAAAACCTGTTCATACATGTCTTCTATTAGAAATATTTGTGCGCCTGAAGAAGCCCCCATCAGTGAAAATGTGTCTGTGTTTGTGTGTGTGTGCTGTCCTTGTATTGGTGAGTACAGATTTCTTCTGGTTTTTTTTTTACTTTGTTCATCTCACCCACAGTCATTTTTTTGTTTAGATTTAGAAAAAGGTACATCATATTTCTTCAATTCCTTGATTTTTAGGTGCAACCAGTGTGGGCGAGAGTTCTTCCGCAGTGCATCACTGCGTTACCACCTGAAGGCGCACGCCACTGGGCGAGGCACACCGGTTGAATGTGATATCTGCGGTCGCAAGTTCACCACCCAGCACCGCCTCATCCGTCACAAGGAGTTCAAACACCCAGCCCAGGCCAAGGTCTTCATGTGCAATCAGTGCGGGAAACACTTCACAGCTGCCAGTAAGTCCAAGATGTGTTGTGTACAGCTCTTTGAACCTCTTGTGCAGTTCTCACACAGCAACTGTTCATCTGGAACTCATACTAAAGGTGTAGGGATTCCATTTTATGTCAGCATGTGACAAAACACAAACATTTTGGTATATTTGCTAAAGAAATGAAACCCTGCAACATCCCTGCAGTGGTAACTTGAAGTCTTGCTGTCTTTTTTCTGACTCGTGTCATGTATTTGCCAAGTACCAGATGCACTAGTAGTAATCATTGGTTAAAGTCATAACCCAAGCAGGTAGCCAAAACCTTGGGAGTTCTTTGTGAGCTGGCAGGTAATAATTTGGATTACAAATAGTGTCAGCCTTGCTACCCTGGTAGCTTGATTAGCAACTTTTGCTGTATGTTGCTGGAAGGACAGGAACCAGCTGTAGTAAAGGCACTTGAAGCTAGTCTGAGTAGCTTATGAAATGCTAACATTGTTAGTGCTGTTTTGCAGGAAGCCTGAAGCGGCACGAGCAGACCCACACAGGCATCAGGAAGTACCAGTGCCAGTACTGCAGCAAGGCATTCTTCCGCAAAGAGTACCTCAACTCCCACCTCACCAACCACGCAGAGTACGATCCGCAGGTGGAGAGACTCAAACCTCGCAAGAAGCCGGGGAAGAAGCCACAGGAACAGCAGCATGCAGAAACTGTGAACGTTACTACAGTGGTGATCCCTGGGCCCACAGGTGACACCGTTCCCTCTAACGTCATTCACTGGACAGAGAGCGACCAGCCTGCCACCCACAGTCGGCATCTCGAGGAGACCACCGTCACCACCTTAGAGAGCTACCAGCACCGCCAGACCGTGTCCACCCAGCCCTCTCACCCCGCCCCCTCCCATGTGTTCACCTCAGCACGCATCGCCCACCTCCCTGTCTCTTCTCAGTCACACACGATTCACCACACCCTTCACCACCCTCTCGCCCACACCACGCGGCTGGTGAACGTGGCTGGACCGCACGGACCGGTGTCGGTGACGGTGTCGGCGGCTGGGCAGCCTATCGAGGTGGTGCACGCTGGTCACGGGCAGGAGATCATGTTGCAGCACGAAGCGGTGCCGGTGCAGTACGAGGTGGAGTGTCTGTCTGGAGAGGCGTCCTCCTTGACGGAGGCTGACCTCAATGCCATTCACTTGCTGGCCCAGGCTAGCATCACTGGACAGAACTTACACACAATGTGACCATGAATCACAGGAGCTGGTGTGAGAGAGAGATAGTGCTTGTGTGAACGTTAGGGAGGCCAAGAGAGACAGAGACAGGGAAAGAGTCTGAGTGTGTATGTAGCATCATTGGACAGAACTTGCATAGCATGTGACCATGAATCAGAGGAGCTTGTGTGTGGGTGTATGAGAGAGAGAGAGAGAGAGACAGACAGAAATAAACAGAGAGGGTGGGCGATGTTTAACACGTATGCCTGAGAAACAGAAGGCATGATGATTATAAGTCTGTGAAACCTTACTGCACAGCTTGACTTGTGAGTGGTGAACATAGTTTTCATGATTCTATTTGAAGAATTGATTGTACAGCTCTGAATACCAGTGATTGTTGTAAACTGTCAGGGAGACCAGTATTGCTTCAATTTTGACACAGCTTCTTCCCATTTATGAAATCCATTTTCAGTGTTTTTATCTATTTTTTGTTGTTTTTGATGGAGGTTACATTTGTTAATGATGAAGGTGGAAGTTATTAGTGCGTGAAAGAAGTGAAGACAGAAACTGTCATGTGTACATGTTTTGTATTTGTTTGTGAAGATACAGTCACCTGTTCATGAGAGATTATGAGTCACTCCTATGAAAAAAGAAACATTACATTCCTTTTGTGTTCTTGTGAGTTCCACATCCCAGCGAAATGGTAGTGTTGAATACCCCCCCGCGGGTTAGGGGGAAGAATTTACACGATGCTCCCCAGCATGTCGTAAGAGGCGACTAACGGATTCTGTTTCTCCTTTTACCCTTGTTAAGTGTTTCTTGTATAGAATATAGTCAATTTTTGGCTCACGTAAGTGTAGCCTATGCGATGCTAACTTTTGTCTGTCTGCGTGCGTGCGTGTGTGCGTGCGTGCGTATGTATGTATGTATGTATGTCTGTGGTAGAAACTTTAACATTTGAAGACGTCACAACATTTGAAGACGTCACATTATGACGTAAGAGGGTTAGACGTCACGCGAAGGAATTACTGAAAGTCTCGGTCATTGTTATTTTGAGCGGGCCGAGACTAGTTTTTTCTTCGAAATCGGCCATTCAGATCTAGATCTAGTGTCTCGCTTTCTTGCACAGTGTCACCTATGCCGCTTACTGTGTGTGTGTGTGTGTGTGTGTGTGTGTATGTGTGACGAAGTGATTGAGTTTGTGTTACTGTTTGTCGATTTCTTACGTGAGCCTTGAAGGCTTCGCCTCTTGTTGTAAAGAATTTAGTCAAGCAGTATGTACGAAATGTTAAGTCCTTTGTACTGGAAACTTGCATTCTCCCAGTAAGGTAATATATTGCACTACGTTGCAAGCCCCTGGAGCAAATTTTTGATTAGTGCTTTTGTGAACAAGAAACAATTGACAAGTGGCTCTATCCCATCTCCCCCCTTTCCCCGTCGCGATATACCTTAGTGGTTGAAAACGACGTTAAACACCAAATAAAGAAAGAAAGTAGTGTTGAATTGATGTGGGCCCGCAGCCTATGAGGCATGTAGGCCGACATGCATTTCGAAGTCCAAGGTGCAGCTTTCCCTCTGCAGATGGAATTTAAAAAAACAGCTATTATTTATACTGAGGTGCTAACTTTAACTATAGTACATGTATTCCTAATTATTTTTTATTCAACTGAACTTGTGCAGATATTAAGTCACACAACTTATTTTTATGAAAAATGTGCCATTGTCTGCTGCATTCTCATGAACGCAACAGACCTTACTTATCACAATATCAGCTATTAATGTCATGTTTTTTTGCAGCAAGATTGCATGAAAGTATTTTAGTGAAAGATGTGAATGTGGCTGTAGAGGGCAAGTGTCAGTGTTCTGCAAGTATTTTGTTGTATGTTTAACACTTGTTGTAATTTGTTGATGCCATGAAGATTTATGAGTCAGGCAGCCAGTTTTGTGTGTTTCCTTTTGGTGAGTCTGGTTGTCTTTTGTTTGGCAGCACAAGTAGTGAGACATTTGTTTAGATGCAGTGGGGAGTAGTCATCCCCAACATGAGAATTCTCTCTCTGACATTGTAATAATCATTTTACTGTGAATGTCTGAATTTTTTAAAGGATTTGAAAACAAGTGAGTAAAAACCTACATAATCTAATACCAAGTTTTAAATAAATAAGAAATAAACAGTGTTTGTTTGTATGTTTATGTGTGTGTGTGCTTGTGTGGGTGCTCATGCGCGTGAATATATGTATATGAGTCTTGTGTGTGCTTTGTCTATGGTAGCCTATTTTCACACAATAAATTAAAGATTTGTGCCAAGAAGGAATAGTGGCCTCGCTTGGTACATGTACATCACTTCAGCTACTGTGACATGAAAGTAGTTGTGTTTTCGCCCGTAGATGAGTAACCAAGATGTATCATGTAGAGGTTACATGCAGAGTCTCCGTGGATATTAAAAGATATTGGTGAAAAATGCAAGCTTCAGCGGGTGAATAACGTTGCCGGGTTATTATCTGGAATAAACGCCCCTAGTTTATAGAAAGAAAACAGCAGGAGGTGGTTTATAAACTGTTAACTGGTCCAGAGGACGATGTCACGAAAGGTTGTAACTATCCAAATAATTTAATGTACTCGCAGATAGGGATTGATCAAAGGAGTGCTTGTCTGTCTGTGGTCGTCATACCCGAGTGATGGCAAGAGCCAGAAGCAAGATATTGTGCATGCCCACTGCAGAGACTGCACAAGTGTGCACCTGAACTTTAGTACACATACACGCACCCACCCACACGTAAAAAAATGCAACAACACCAAAAAAAAGACAAAGGTTTGACATTTCCTTAAAAAAGATTGATAATAATAGTGCAAACATGAACATAAATTATTGCCAAATATTGCCCAGAATCGTGTAAGGGTGTGGTAACTTGTATCATAATGAAACACGTACGCGGAATATTGACGGTGCTCATGTGAAACTCAGACAAAACTGGTTGCTGACTGCTCACTAGTGGTGAATTTGTCACTGACCTAGTGAAATCCCTTCATTTGCTGGCTATACAATCCAAGGGAAGGAACTCGTTATAAGGGCAATCTTTTACTGAAGCTGCTACTTCCCCTTTACTCATTCCTGCCATTGATATACAAATAATTAGTGATTCCCGCAGTCAGACGTGGTTGTTGTAAAACTTTTGACTTAGACGTTGATGGCACCGAAAGGATGACAGCTACTGAGTTTTTCAACTTGTTAGCAGATCATTGCTTGAAATCCTTCCCCCATTAGGATTTCTTCAAAGGCCCGGAAAATTTGATTTCCTTCTCGAGTAACAATGCTAATGAACACATTAATTACCTCTTCCAACGCGAGCTCACGGCGATGTACAGCACAAGCAACAACACACACACTCACACACACACACACATACACACGCACGCACGCACGCACGCAAGCACGCACTCGCCGGTATAACACGAGAAAATTACTCCCACGAGATTTTTACTCCGGAGTAAACATTTCGTACGAAAAACTTACTCCCTTTACGAAAAAAGCACTCCCCCATTGCACGAGAAAATGACTCCCCAAGACAGGTGAGTTCCGAGTAAACATTTCGTACAAAAATGTTACTCCCCTGACGAATAAATAACGAATAAATTACTTCACCCCAACACGAGCAATTTAGCTTCCCATGCCAGGTGTACGAAATTTTTACTCCCTTGTCCACTGTTAGTCTTGGTGGTGGAAGGAGGGTAGCGCGACATTCGTGTGCGCGAGATCACTTATTGGCATTAGGCCTATCCCTTCGCCCGCATCCCATTTTTGCGTACGAGATTTTTACTGGAAGTAAAAAAAATGGGGAGTACAAATTTCGTGGAGGGAGTAATTTTTTCGTGCCTTGGGGAGTTCTTTTCTCGTACGAAAAGTGTACTCGGAGTAAGAATTTCGTACGAAATATTTACTCCGGAGTAAATTTTTCGTGGAGTAAAAATTTCGTGTTACACCGGCAAACACACACACAGAGGACTTAAATTGGATCCTTGGTAGTTCAGGGGTATCATTGGATCCTTGGTAGTTCAGGGGTATTATGTTTATGGTCAAAGGCAAGTAACCATGTTGAAATGAAATGAAAGTTTTACGCCCTCACGGCAAAGCCATTAGGGGCATGTTACACGGGAAAACCCGGCTTTGTATGAAAATAAAAAATAAAAATGCGGGGGAGGGGGGGGGGGGGGGGATGTAGACAGCTGGCTGCCGGCTGCTAGAGGAGACCTGAAATGGGCTAGGGACCTGGTTGGGTCGTCTTGGGTCAGTGCTGAAATGGTTACTTTTTTGGCTGTTGGCCGAACGGACACCCGGGCTTCATATTTTTGCATGCATGTATTCGTGTTTCCAAGGCCTGAGGCTTTCGCTGTGACCCTGGGATCTTTATCGTGCGCATGCGTGCACACGGGGGTGTTCGGACACCGAGGAGAGTCTGCACAAAGTTGACTCTGGGACACACATCCCGCGCCGAACTTGGGGGTTGAACCCACGCGGATAGTAACAACCGGTTTTAAAGCCAGCGCCTCTACCGACTGGGCAAACTCCCCCCCCCCCCATTTGTTGGGGTCAAGAAGTTCCATGGAGGGCGGGGGGTATGGAGTAACACATAGTGTTTTGCTCAGAACATTCCCACCCATGCAGAGCCGCGCTATGGGTACGCATTACCGTGAAGCTGGCAGTCAGTGCTACCAAATGTCGTCTGTGTCTACCACTCGGTGGTGACTTAATGTGGGTCTATGTAAGCAGATGCCAGCGCAAGCAATCTGATGCAGAGTCAGGAGGCGGTTTGGTACAAGAGAACCTTAGAGGCCACAGCCTCGGCCGTCTAAGGGATCTGTGTGTCTGGAGGCACATTTGGTTTCTGAGGTTCAAGCGGAGCTGTTGCCTCTGCTCCCAAGTTCCCGTGTCTGGAGGCGTTTTTGGTATGGTAGCAAACCTGTAGGTTGGGGCCTCTACCTTTCAGGATGCCAGGACTACAAAATGTGTGTCTTGGGACACATTTAGCTTAAGATTCCAGAAGTGGATCTGTGCTGTGCTGGGTCTGCTGCAAGCACACTAGAACCAGCTCGCAACAGTTGAGGTGAACAAATTGGTGACCAAGACCATCATCGGTTTCTCTCCGAGTGATGGGTGTGGGCGGAGAAAGTCTCCCAAACTGAGAGCATTCTCCCTTCTGTAGCGGATGAGACTAGACATCTCTTCCTTGAGAGTGTCACAACCTTCAAACACGTGTGTGAGGTGTCCAGTCTTGCCACACTGACAGACTACCTTGTCCCAGTAGATGCGGCTGCTGACCGTGCGCAAGCGACGCAACAGGCCCATGGGTCTCGGGGGGAGTGGGAGGTGGTGCCCTTTCCTATTGTAGGGGAGGTGTATCCATCCTCTCTCTTCACATGTTTGTGACAGTGTCTGCTCTCTTTCCTCTCTTTTTAGCTTGGCTAGCAGCAGTTTGGCTTCCTGGCAGGAGAGCCGAATGTCTGTCACTGGCATGGTTGACAAAGCCGCTGCTTTTGCTGCTCTGTCCGCCATTTCATTTCCCCGGATTCCTGTGTGGGATGGCAGCCACATGAGGGAAAAGTCTGTTCCTTTTGTCATAATTTGGTGGGCTAAGAAATGAATTTCAGTTTGCATCTCTCCTCTGTTCTTGGTGCCATGTGCAAGTGCTTGCAACGAGGATTTTGAGTCCGTAAGGATGACCACCCCCAGGGGTGGGGTTGGCAGATCGTTTATCAGTGTGCAGGCCATGTAGATAGCAAATAACTCTGCAGAGAAGATGCTGATCCCCTTGTTTAGCTTGTATTTTCGTGTTATATCAAGTCCAGGAATCGACAAGGCACACCCAGCCTCCCCTGACTGCAGGATCGAACCATCTGTAAAGACCTGTAGGTGGCTTTTAAATCGTTGATCGATCTTTTCTTTTGCAACTGTGGCTAGCAGCAATGGGTCTTCTGCCTTTTTGAGGCCGTCTCCATAGTCTATGATCAGATTTGGGGCTTCAAGCAGCCATGGAGGGTAAGGAAGAGTACCACCTGTGACCAGCTTTTCCTTGGACAGGCCACTCTGTTCCCATATGCCCTTCACATGGTTGTATATTGGGAGCACTGTTTGGTATGTATGAGTCTTGGATTCAAGAGCTTTGTATTGCATGTGGTCGGTATCTCCCATATCTGGGGTAAATACTTCCACTGCCGTGTTTGGGACGCAGTGTATTCTGACAGCCAGCTGTGCACATCTGAGGTGGCATTCCTCTTTCAGTGGCAGCCATCCCACTTCCTGGTAAAGTAGGGTGGAGACTGCCGATCTGGGGACCCCCAGCGCCACTTTGAGAGCGGCTCTTTCTACTCTTTCAAGCTTTACCCACTGACTGTCAGGAGCTGCAAAGAAAGCCTCTTGGCCATAGCTGAGGCGCGACCGAACAAGGGCACGGACAAGATGGATCAATGGTTTTCCGGCTGCCCACGACTCTCTGCTCAGAACCTTTATCAGGTTTAGAGAGCGTTGAGCTTTTCTCACAAGTGAGTAACCATGTTGATCCCTGTGATCAAGTTATTAACCACTCGGTCAATAGAACTGCTTAAAGAGAGAGACTGAGAGAGAGAGAGAGAGAGAGAGAGAGAGAGAGAGAGAGAGAGAGAGAGAGAGAGAGAGAGAGAGAGAGAGAGAGAGAGAGAGAGCGAGACGGAGAGAGAGAGAGAGAGAGAGCCGAGGGAGAGAGAGAGGGGGGGGGGGAGAAAGAGAGAGAGAGAGAGAGAGACTGAGAGAGGGAGAGAGAGAAAGGGAGAGAGAGAAAGATAGAGGAGGGAAAGAGACAGAGACAGAGAGAGAGAGAGAGAGAGAGAGAGAGATAGAGAGGGAGAGAGGGAGAGAGAGGGAGAGAGAGGGAGAGGCAGACAGAAAGACGGACAGACAGACAGGCAGAAAGACAGGCATGGACAGGCACGCAGGCAGAGACACAAAGGGACAAGCACACACTTCAGAAATGACGCCGGCGAACAAACAAGACTAAAGAACCCGCAATTAAAAATCCCATTGAAAAAAAAACCCAAGATATATTAATCGCTGATGAGTGTCCTTGAAGAACGTTTTTTTTAAAAGAAAACAAGTCGCGTAAGGCGAAAATACAATATTTAGTCAAGTAGCTGTGGAACTCACAGAATGAAAGTGAACGCAATGTAATTTTTCAGCAAGACCGTATACTCGTAGCATCGTCAGTCCACCGCTCATGGCAAAGGCAGTGAAATTGACAAGAAGAGCGGGGTAGTAGTTGCGCTAAGAAGGATAGCACGCTTTTCTCTACCTCTCTTTGTTTTAACTTTCTGAGCGTGTTTTTAATCCAAACATATCATATCTATATGTTTTTGGAATCAGGAACCGACAAGGAATAAGATGAAAGTGTTTTTAAATTGATTTGGACAATTTAATTTTGATAATAATTTTTATATATTTAATTTTCAGAGCTTGTTTTTAATCCGAATATAGCATATTTATATGTTTTTGGAATCAGCAAATGATGGAGAATAAGATAAACGTAAATTTGGATCGTTTTATAAATTTTTTTTTTTTTTTACAATTTTCAGATTTTAAATGACCAAAGTCATTAATTAATTTTTAAGCCACCAAGCTGAAATGCAATACCGAACCCCGGGCTTCGTCGAAGATTACTTGACCAAAATTTCAACCAATTTGGTTGAAAAATGAGGGCGTGACAGTGCCGCCTCAACTTTCACGAAAAGCCGGATATGACGTCATCAAAGACATTTATCAAAAAAATGAAAAAAACGTTCGGGGATTTCATACCCAGGAACTCTCATGTCAAATTTCATAAAGATCGGTCCAGTAGTTTAGTCTGAATCGCTCTACACACACACACACACGCACACACGCACGCACACACACACACGCACATACACCACGACCCTCGTTTCGATTCCCCCTCGATGTTAAAATATTTAGTCAAAACTTGACTAAATGTAAAAAGCGGAACCGACCGATCTCAAGAGTTTTCATATATCCTCACTATTCGCTGTTTTCCTTTTACGAGACAATCGGAAATCTATACATGCTCCATTTTTGTCTGAATGTTGTAGAGGTAAATTATTCAGCCTTTTGATCCATAAATATGGATTCTAGCGACAGGTACTGGTTTTTGCTCGGTGCATGTGCACACTAAATTCTTAAACATTTTGTTAAAACAAAATCTGAAATAACATGACCCATACGTGATGAGTGCATTTAAGTTTTTCTGTGTGTTTTATTTTGACGCTGAGTTAGTGTTGTGAGCACGTGACCAAGTTCAGGTGAGTGTAATGGAGTCTCTAAGGTAAATGTTGTGTGCGTGTGTGCGCGCGCGTGCGTGTGTGTGTGTGTGTGTGTGTGTGTGTGTGTGTGTGTGTAGTGTGTGTGTGTGTGTGTGTGTGTGTGTGTAGTGTGTGTGTGTGTGTGTGTGTGTGTGTGTGAACGTGTGTGTGGATTTGGATGAAACGGACACTCTTTTAGCAAATAATCCACAAGATCTGAATCTGTTAATGAAAAAAGAAAAAAAAATTAAAGTAGAGCTTGAGCTCTTTTCATTGGAAGAAGCCCAGAGTGCCCAAGTTTGCTCTGGCGTACAGTTCATAGAGGAAGGTGAGAAGAACACAAAGTATTTTTTGAATTTGGAAAAACGTAAAGCTAATATGAAAATTATGGATCGTTTACAGACAGAAGACGGCAGGGTATTTAATACACAGAAAGAGATTATGAAAGAACAAGTACGATTTTTTAAAGACTCATATGAAAAAAGCGAGGAATTTAACCAGATGAGCGCAAACGAATTCAAGACTCAAGACTCAAAATGTTTACTGTCCTCATAAAAACAAGGAAAATTGCCTTACAGTGAATTGTACAAGATTTAAATATACCATTTCTCTCCAATGACCAAAAAGGTGAATTGGACTTGGAGATTACCAGGAAGGAATTAACTATTATCCTTGAATTATTAAATAACGATTCAGCCCCAGGTCTTGATGGCCTCACTACCTGTTTTTAAAAAGTATTTTGGTTGAAGATAAGGGATGTAGTTCATGCCTCATTTGTAGCATCATTTGTTAATGGCGAATTATCGACTACTCAAAAACAAGCTGTTCTGACCTTAATTCATAAAGGTAAAGATTTACCTAGGGACGATCTCGGCAATTGGAGACCAATATCTCTGTCAAATACAGATTACAAGATAATTGCAAAATGTTTAGCAATGCGACTTTCCACTGTAATAGGTGATATTATTCATGAAAATCAAGTTGGCTTTATGAAAGGAAGAAAAATAAGTAACAAGATTAGACTCATTGATGATATCATAGATATTATGAACACAATGGATAAACCTGGAGTTTTATTAGCAGTTGACTTTCGACGTACATTTGATTCCATATTCAAAGATTATATTTTGTTTGCATTTGATAAATTTGGTTTTGGGGATAATTTTAAAAATGGGCCTCTGTCCTGATGAACAATAGTCAAAGTTGTATTAATTATACAGGGTGGATATCCGAACCTTTTCCTGTGGAAACTGGCATTCGTCAAGGATATCCATTCTCGCCAATGGCTTTTGTTATTGCCCTTGAAATGTTGGCGATCAATATTCGTTCTGATGAAGCTATTAAGGGTATCCATCTGCCTATGGCACCCTTTGAGGTATCACCAATCACGGTCCTAAAACTGCTAAAGTGAATGTTAACAAAACGGAAGCCATGTGGATAGGGTCCAAACAGTTGTGTACAGATCAGTATTTTGGTCTTAAATGGAAACGTAAAGTAAAAATTGTTGGAATTATTTTTCCGAACAATATACCCGCATCGTCTTTAGAGGAAAACTGGTCAAAGAAAATTCAACGAATACAACAAATAATCGCCAATTGGTCAAAAAGAAATTTAAGCATACAAGGTAAAATTTGTATTGTTAAA
Source organism: Littorina saxatilis (assembly GCF_037325665.1). NCBI lineage: Eukaryota > Metazoa > Mollusca > Gastropoda > Littorinimorpha > Littorinidae > Littorina > Littorina saxatilis. The sequence goes on from NC_090246.1 coordinate 76,121,528, forward strand.
ACCTTTTTTATATCTCAATTCGTTTATATTTTCCAGTCTCATTTGAAAAAGTAAGACGAACAGTTATGTTTAAAGAAAAAGATTATGGTGGTTTGAATATGATAAACGTAGTAGATATGCACAACTCATTTATGATTTCCTGGCTTGTTAATTTGCAAAAACTCCACACAAAAGTATTGGTCTGTTATTCCAAGATATTGTCTGGCAAATCTGGGCATTGGTTTATCGTGCTTTGACTCAAATGCATCTTCGAAAACGATGATTGGCCTCAATAGTTGCAGATCATTGTTTTGGAAACAAGTGTTATTGACTTGGCTTGACAATAAAAGTGTTTTCTGTGAAAAGTATGATTTTGCACAAATATTATTGAAGGACCAATGCATTTGGAACAATATGAATATTCAATTTAAACATATATGCCTATTTTGTAAAAGATTTTATTAAACATAATATTTCATTTGTAAAGGATGTTAGGAATGAAAATGGTATTATTATTTCTTTTGAAGATTTATGTCAAAAAGTGGGTTATAAACCATCCAGACAGTTTGAAAATGCATTATGCACAGCACTTAAATCCAGACGTACAGACACATTACCATTTAAAATATTTTACATTGCAGGATTTCATTGTTAATGGTGGTAATATAACAGCAAAGTTTATTAGAACATGTTATAGTTGATTTTGATGTCCAGATTCCGAGTGCCTGTGATTTTTGGAAACAAAAACATAATGTTGATTTGGATAAGAGAAACTGGTTACTGGCTGTTAACAGCACAAAAGAAGAAATATTACGTCTGCTGCACTGGAAATTATTACATAGAATATATCCAACCAATATTTTATTAAATGTAACCGAGTGCCAAATGTACTTTACCCTGATCACGGGGTCAAATAATACAGAGTGCCCCTTTCTCACCAAGCTCAAACACTCAAAACAACTGACACAAGTTAAATTACCAGGTTCTTTATTTCCATAAGATGATGAGGGGAATGTGTGGGAAAACGGGGGTTTACCTTCAACTACAAAACTTCCAATGTATTACTCTCTAGAACTAGAACAACCCAAAAACAACACTCTAAATCCTTTACTCTAAAGCTATGCTTTAGATTCCCACTCTAAAACTATGCTTTAAAACAATACTTTAAATCCTCCCTCCAAACTACACTCCAAAACTCTACTCTAAATCCTCACTCTCAACTTTAATAAAAAAAAATTAAAAAAACCACATTAGGACTCTAATCTAAAACGAACGAAATCTAAAAAAAAACAAACCTAAAAACAATTCTTCAAAAAAACCAATCTAACAAAACCTAATTAAAACCTCGTCTCCTGAACCTAACTGAAATCTAACTGAACCTAACTGAAATCCCGTCTACGAAAACTAACTGAACCCTCTAACGAAAACCCCGTGGCACATTCCGCCATCCTGCAAATCACAGAATGCACGCCATAAGCATACATAAACAACTCAACAATTTCAACAACCACAAACTAAATCCTTTAACAACAACAAAACACATCATTCCTTCCAAATAACATGCATACAATACAGTTCTCTCAAACACTCAAACGGTTTTCTAAAACATTCAATAAACGAAAGTTTTCCCGAACATTCAATTCACAAAACAATCTACTTGAACACACACACACACACACACACACACACACACACACACACACACACACACACAAAGGCAAAAATTAATTGTAGTAGCAAACCTGCATGCAACTGAGGTTAAAAAAACAAACAAAAAAAAAAAACCGTGTGTGTGTGTGTGTGAACGTGTGTGCGTGCGTGCGTGCGTGCGTGCGTGTGTGTCCTTGGTTTGTTCTTGTAAAACGGATATCGACTGAATGCCTATTCTGAATACGTTTGAAGCGTCTCCATAGCATGGTTTATGTTTATTGTTGTTTTAGTCTTTTATTTTGAACCCAGTGGGATCTTCAGCATCGATCGTATGCTCTTTTTCGCTAACAAGGTACCATCCAACCAGCTAACGAGACGTAAAGTCGTTCCGATTTACCGCACAGTCTACTACAGAGAACACAAAAGGTTTGGGATTGGCATCCAAAGCTCACAAGGTATCACCGTTATAAATAATGCAAAACCAACCGTACAGGTTTATTCAGCGAAGAATTTCTAGTCTACCTACTAGGTAGCAACACTGTTAATTGCCGATGCATGTTCAAGTAGAAAGGTGTTTTATGCGTAGTGCGGACCTTGGAGGGAATGTGTTGATAAGTGGTAGTATTATCACATAATGAATATAATAATATTATTCAAGGCACACTCGTTCCCGTGTAAACAGTTGGGCTGACCTTCTCAACTGGCCAGGTTTTCACTTGAGACAAGACCATCCGTCCATTTGATCACGTGCCAACTTACTGTGGTGAGTTAGATTTTTTTTAATGAATTAATTTCCTAAAAAATCACCAGAAAATTACTGCAGTGAGAGGAAACAAGCCTGACCCACGGGGACAACGCTGGACACCAAGCTGTGGGGCGGCACACAGGACCTCAAACTGATATCCCACTTTGTCAACATCACGGGCCAACGGATATAAATATACACAACCATCATCGAACGCAAAAGAAGAAGAAGAACTAGAAAATTGGTTTGTAACAAAAGTTCCACTGTCATCATGAGGCGGTTCATTTTGTATCTATGTGACCAAGTAGGGAGATTGCCTTGTCTGATGTAAAAGCCTCGCCATATCTTAGGCCAAAAAAAAAATAGGTCTGTTTACGGTAACATAGGCCAAAAAAATAGGGTCGGTAGGTCGGGATTATTATTTTTTTTTATTATTTTTTTTCTCCAAAAAACCATATTTTTACGTTATTTTGCCAAAAAACCCAAGATTTTTTTTTTCTCCCAAATGCCAAAAAAAAGTCTAGGGTCGCGCGAAAAAACTAGGGTCGGTCGGGTTACCGTAAACAGACCTATTTTTTTTTTTGGCCTTAGACGGTCAGCCGAACTGTTTACACGGGAACGAGTATGCCTTTGTATTTGTGTTGTTAGATGAAAACTGATTATGGACCATAGTTTTTTTTAAAGGTAGATAGTAAACCGATATGTCGTTCAGAGCATTTTTTAAAAACTTTCTCTTAATATGTAGCTGTATCATTTTCTTTTATCAAATTGCGCAGCAGAAACTGGCCACGTGCCATTCGCACAAGTAGGGGAAAGGCTCCTAATATGGACCGGCTCCTAATATGGACCACCTTCTGTTCTGACAAACTAACGGCGCTAGAGCGCTCAAAACAATTTCATTCGCTTTATTCACCCTCTCTGGATAAGTTGCACATGTCAAAACTGTTGCAGAAATACAAACCCCAAAACCGTTAGGCTTTTTCGTTTTTTTCACTTTTGGCAGCGTTCACTCTAAATTTGCCGACTAAAACGGACTCGTTTCTGTCCACAGTCAGAGCTTTTATCACACTAAAAAGGCTATATATGACAGCTAAGACCGTATTTGTTACATAATAGCAGTGTTTACCCCGAGTTTCTCCTGCAAAGAAAAAATAATAGCAAAACCTCAAAGTATGTGTGAGTCCTCTAATATGGACCACCTTCAACAAATCGAAGAAAATAAAAGCTAAAGGCAATTTTAATTAATTCATTAAGAAGCTTGCTGAAAATAACCTATAACTAGTCCTCGAGATTTCAAAAAAATATAACAAACTAGATGATTACCCGCTTCGCCGGGAAGAAGTAGAGCCGAATACCCGGCCGTCGCCGGGGACCCGGCTTTGCCGGGTGTACGCCGGCATCGCCGGCGCACGAAGGAAGGGAGATCTAAAAATAGTAACGTGCAGTGACCTTCTAAATATAAACGTACAAACGGGAATATCGATTGACGCCAGCGCACGAAGGAAGGGAGATCTAAAAATAGTAACGTGCAGTGAAAAACGAAAATCGGTTCAGCGCTGCGCGCTGAGAGCACGTGTTGAAATATCTCATCGATCAGGTTGTGTCCGGGGTCTCTGTCAATAAGCCCACCAAATTTGAAGCAGATCCATCGAGAACTTTGGCCGTGCATGGCGATCAATCACACACACACACACACACACACACACACACAGACACAAGTCGTATATATATATAGATAGTCTTTTTTGTGGAAGTTGATAATTTCACTTATTTTCACTCTGTTTTTGATAAGCTTCTTCAGTTTGCTGGTGTACTTCAAATAATGCTCTCATCAACCCGAAACAGATAAATCTAAAGCATATTTGAATTAGTTTGACTTACACACTAAGTTGTAACATGTTATTTTGAAGTATAGAGGGCTTTTTACAGTGATTCGTGAAGGCCGCTTCACTGGTCCATATTAGGCGCCCAGGCTCCTAATATGGACCATTTGTGAATTTTTCTGTATTTAATTTTTGCAGAATGTCTATCAAAGCTATTTCACTCTAATTAGGCCTAACGGTTAACCTAAGAGAGAAGGACTACCAAACACACAATGAAACTTCTTCGCAAGAAAACAAGCTAGTTATCAGCATAAAACAAAAAGTGGTCCATAATAGGGGCCCTTCCCCTACACTGACGATCCAAGGGCACCTAAAAAATGACCTAGCAGCAAGTGCACAGTCTTGTGTTGGCGAGGTAGCGATGACCCGTCAAAGCGTAGTTCTAATTAGTTAGTGAAAGCGGAAGTGGATGTAGGCATGGTGTCAGGTAATGCATGACCATTCACTGATCATGGCAAATTACCTCTTTGCGCAGACTGAAAGTCCAAACGGAAAGATCAGCAAATTTTCGAGGTCGAAGACTTACCATAACCGTTATTATTGTTGCAGCGGGAAACACAAATTCAAGAGGAATGGAGGGATTGCAAGTTCGACAGCTCATTGGTATCATGTGGTGGTGGACCCTGGCGTTACCCAAAACCAGTGCCTTGCAAGGGGGCTTCTTTCTCGGTGCTTTGACGACAGAAGAATTAGCTCTGAAGAACCTGCTTTTCATGGAACAAGTCTCGTTTGAGACTGACACCAGCTCCTTGATAGAGTGCGCAGCCGCTTGTCTCCGGTCCAACGACTGTTACTGCTTCACTTTGATTCCCCTGTCTGCGCCATCAGGGTCTACGTGTCGTGGTTACAGCGCCATGATGACGTCAGCGAAAGTTTCGACGTCATATCCAGGAGCGCAGACCTTCCACATCCGTCAACGGACCACGTGTAATGAAGCTTTTTAATCTCTCTCTCTCTCTCTCTCTCTCTCTCTCTCTCTCTCTCTCTCTCTCTCTCTCTCTGCCTCTCTCTCTCTCTCTGCCTCTCTCTCTCTCTCTCTCTCTCTCTCTCTCTCTCTCTCTCTCTCTCTCTCTCTCTATCTCCGAACAGTAAAGAGGACGAACATCATTTTTTGTTTGAATGTCACGCATTTGACGTTATTAGAAAGAAGCACAACATCAGTTTTGATCGTAGGACATGATATTGAGATCCTCTTAAGGAGCCCTACCGTTGTACAGATAAGAAACGTTGCAATGTACATTTTTCATTCACTCAAGAGGCGCGAAGAACGTTTGGAAGGATTTTGAGCATGTTGTACACATGTTGCATGTTGTTGACAACCAGCTATGCAGGGGCGGAGCAGTTAAGCCTGAGGGGGGGGGGGGGGGTTTACAACCTGTGGTCCAGGGGTAGACCCCTTGTGGGGTACAGGGGCAAGGCCCCGTTGGGAGCTGAAGAGTTTCAGCTATTTTATGAACAATTTATGGCTTATCCTTGATTTTAAACATGATCAACTGGTGTCAGCAGCCACTCATTATTTCTTTTAAAGTTAGTATTAAATCTTTTTTGGGGGGGGACAACCGGGGGGGGGGGGGGGTCCGGAACCCCTGTAACCACCCCCCTAATCCGCCCCTGCTATGTGGGTGTGTGGGATGGGGGTGTTAGTGTGGGTGCTAGTAGGTGGAGGTAACCTTTAGTTAAAGGTTTTGATGTTGCACTTGGAAATCGGCGGGGAGGAGGATGGGGGGGGGGGGGGGGGGGGTGTGCATCACGGGGGATTCTATTGTAGCGGTATTGTTTTGCCATTGTGAGAAACTGCGATATCATCCAGAGGAAAGTACGTTGCCAACGACTGCGATTGAGGCGTTACATTTTTCACGAGAAAAACACCGCACAGTCATTCTTTCAAACGTTAACCTGCATGCAAGATTCTTTGCAGCAAGTTTGCACCGCGTCCAGTGCTACTCTATATATATATGGATCTCCGAGTTCAGTAATTTGCACACTTATGAATGTGCTTATAATTTATTTCCGCCCTGACGATACTGAATTGCAGATGTTTGCATATTTGATGATCAGGTAAGACCTTGGACACGACTTTTTGCTGGTGAGTGTATAGTATGTTTCACATGCAGCATTTAAAAAAAAAATGATTAACTTCATTTGCTTTTTTTAATTTATAATTAATTTATTCACTTTTGCAGCGTGGTTGGAGAAGGAATGTGTGACCAATGCTGATTGTCCCGGGGAGTTGTCTGCCCAGTGTTTTGCCGACAGGTGTCGCTGTACTCCCGGCTACTTCTACTCTCACGCAACCGACATGTGCACCACATGTAAGTTTTGTTGTCGTCTCCTTTGGTGGAATTCATCATCAAAAACACGTGCTAAATCACGATCCGACATGCATGCTAATCATCCTCCCCCTCCTTCTCTTTTCCCCCCTTCTCCTCGTCGCCATCATGTTTGTCATTGACATTTAAAAAAACAACAATTCGTTGTTACTTTTCATTTATCGTAATCCAATGACGTTGTTCTTGTTTGCAGCTTGTGCAAAAAGCGATCTCCAGCCCCATTTCACGGAATACCCGAAATACGGCATCCACGGCTACAATTTGCTGTACGGCCCCAATGCAATAGACTGCCGCACCCTCCACATACCTCTGGAAGACTGCAAGGTGGAGTGTTTGAAGGAACCGCAGTGTGTCAACCTGGAGTATTTGGTCTTCACGGCAGAACCCCCACAGTGTTGTTTTCACGCTGTGACGGCTCTCGACGTTCCTGCTGGCTGGCGATACATGGCGAAAAAACGTTTCTTCCAGAGGACATGCGTGTAGTGGCAACGGTTATGGGAGGTCTGCAAAATATCGCTTCGACGACTCACCTTTGTTGCAGTCTTTTTCGAACAACCGCAGACTGCCCCTCATCTATTCTATCAGATTAAACAATTAATTAATTAACTAATTGACAATTAAATTAATTTTGTTTACCACTAAGGTAGACTTGAACTCAAAACGCCAATTTATAAATTCATCTGCTTACATTTGCAAGGCTTGACGGATTTTTAAGACTAAGGAACTTTGCCATTTTTATTTAGGCCAACAAAACTCTTATAATGTTTCATAAAGTCTGTGTGTAATACCATAACATTCTTGTTATTAAAATTTCAAACAAACGCCTACTTTGTTGATTTTTCACTTAGAGTCTCTCAATGAGGCGGTAAAAAGCAATCGCGACTGCGAAACAAATAAAAAAACAAATACACGAATGGCATAACAACTTGGTAGACACGCGGTTGATACTTATACGTGCCATGACTTTTTTGGATGCGTCTCATCGTTATCTTTTTGTGGCACTTTTGCGAGGTTTTAGGTTTCTTTTAAACTTAGTCGTTTAGAAGTTCCAAACGAATTTAGTTTGATTATTCACGTATGGTGTCGATGTAGCTGAAATACCATAACACTCCCTCACACATTGTATTTGCTTTGTATTTACATTGTAATTACATGGTATTGTACACCAGCGCGAGAGTGTGCTTTGGTGGACAATGTATGGCTGAGCTGAGCTATATGAAGCTGTCACATCGCTTTATTTCGATAACAGTTCTGAAGATTATTGAGCGATTGGTCTTGAATTTGGCGAAATTATTGGACATAGATTTGTCCAAGTTCTTACCAGATATGTAGGTAATCGATCAAGATTTAATTGCCCGAACTATAAACGCAGAAAGGTGCGAGTTCAGGTGTGCTTATAATCGCAAAATGATATAACTCCGGCGTTTGAGTAGCGATTGGACTTAGAGACAGACGGACGGGCGGACAGAGGCCTTTTAAAACTATAGATATAATCATTCTATTCCTCCATAAGAGAAAACAAGGTCAGTGAAATTCAAGACAACACAGCAGAACCAAACCGACCAAACAACCAACCAACCCACAGACCAAAGGACCAACCAACCCACCAAGTAACAAACGCACCATCCAACAAACCCACCTACCAACCAACCAACAAACAAACACTCTTCCTCCCGCCCCACTCCCTGAGGTTGAGCCCCCCCCCCACCCCCACCCCACCCCCTCCCCACCCCCCAAGATGAGAAAGAAAAGATTGTCTGGCCAACTTCAAACACAGAATATTCTACCGTGGCGGAATATGGGCTGGATCGACACGTGGGCTGATTTAAACAAAACAATCCTGGAGTGTCGTTGCTGCTGGGATATCGCAGTAACCGCCAAAAATAACAATATCAGTTCAGAAGAAAAATCCCTACCTCTATTTAGCCAAACGGCAAGTATCCGAATCGTGGTCCAAGTTTAATACCTTGAAAGTGTGATCGCGCCCATGGCAGATCTGCCATGTTTTCTAGACAAACAACAGAAATATATGTGACACTTGCAATTTTTGTGTATTCTTTTCAATCTTTTGTTCATTCTCTAGTCGTGAGAGGACCTTTGTCTTCCTAGGTGTGTGTGTGTACGTGTGTGAGTATGTGTGTGTGTGTGTGTGTGTGTGTGTGTGTGGTCTCTGTGTGTCTGTGTTTAAACTTTGTATATAAGCTCAAGCTCAGATGTAAAGAACCTTACAAGCAATGTACTTGATACATCTGTTTAATTACTGAGTATTCAACGCCTGTCTTTTCCGCTCCCCATTAGTAGATGTTCACGCTATTCACTTGCAAAACGTGACATGAGTCCAGCTCAGTTTTCCCCAGGCAATGATGTTTGCCAGTTGCTAAACAAGTCAGATATGGCACAACATGGCAAACATGAGTAAGTGAGGTGGCAGATGGTTGGAACTTCCATTTTAAGGCAGCTTCAAGTACGCCTTGCTTGTGTTAGTGCTGCTGGTTTCAGCATAAACAATGGTAACATTATTCGGCCAGTTGCACAGTACAGACATACTTAAACCTCTTATAACAGTGACGTCACAATGTGACAAATTCCTCAGTGTGTGCCAAGGCTTAACTTGCACCTGAAAGTTCATACAAGTATAGGGATGAAGTTCAGCGTGACGCCAGCATGCCTCTTTCAGAAAAGATACACATGTGAAGACTGCTATTGTAAGAATCGCTTCGGTAAAAAAAAAAAAAAACATCGCTGAGGCTCACAACTATTGACTTATATAGCCTCTTCGTTGTTGAGAAAGGAATTTCATATCTGGATATGACGATTATCAAGCCAATCTGGGGTATGCTTCAGAGGACCAAGAGTCGCTGGCAACCAATGAGCGCTTCTGGGGTGATAACGCGAGACAACTCCTGTGATCATGCCGCGAGGTGGCGCCAGTTACCAGCCGAAAGAAAGAAGGGACATAACCTCACCAGGGCCGACCATTGTCTGTTTACCGTATAAAATGCACGACTTTCACACGAACTGTTACCAATCCGATATGCTATTTGGGACCAATGCAAGTTTTTTTCCTTTCTCGCGTGATCTTGCCGCGAGGTGGCGCCAGTTACCAGCCGAAAGAAAGAGGGGGCATAACCTCACCAGAACCGCCCATTACAACAGATTAGTCACACTCCCATGGCTGTCCAAGAAGAATGAAACCGATCTGAGAAGAAAAAGATCGGATGGCTACAGTGCAACCTTCAGTTTTCGTGAAGTGGTTTGTTTGTTTGTTTGTTTGTTTGCTTAACGCCCAGCCGACCACGAAGGGCCATATCAGGGCGGTGCTGCTTTGACATATAACGTGCGCCACACACAAGACAGAAATCGCAGCACAGGCTTCATGTCTCACCCAGTCACATTATTCTGACACCGGACCAACCAGTCCTAGCACTAACCCCATAATGCCAGACGCCAGGCGGAGCAGCCACTAGATTGCCAATTTTAAAGTCTTAGGTATGACCCGGCCGGGGTTCGAACCCACGACCTCCCGATCACGGGGCGGACGCCCTACCACTAGGCCAACCGTGCCGGTCGTAAAGTGGTTAAAGCCAAGGGAGGTAATAATCAGTGCTCGAGGCAAGTCAGGAGCACTTTACTCTTTAGGATACACAATGCATAGCACAATGAAAGACAAGTTACGATTCTGTTCTTCAAGCCGAAAGTTTGCACTTGGTACACTTCTTTCTTAAATATAGATAAACGCTTTGTCGCACGATTTTATCACCAATCGAAGTGAGTTGATTTACATAAATTATAACCAACCAGATTACCGTCAACAAAACTAACGGTGATTTTAATGGTTCAATGCAATTTGAATATTTTGTTTAATATTGCATTTGAAATAAAAATTCAAGGTTGTTTTTTCTTCTTCTTCTTTATGAAACTCCCACGTTCACTCATGCAAAAGCATGAGTGGATTTTTACGTGTTTGACCGGGGAGGCATGCTGGGTATTTTTGTGTTTTTATAACCCACCGAACTCACGTCCGCACTTGGTCTTGTGCTTGCGTGTACACACGAAGGGGGAGTAAGGCATTAGCAGGTCTGCACATAAGTTGACGTGGAAGATCGGAAAAATCTCCACCTTTAACCCACCAGGCGGCCGCGGCATGGATTTGAACTCACGACCTTCCGATTAGGAGGCCGATGTCTTATCCACTAGGCCACTGGGCCCGTCAGGGTTCTTTAACTTTTTAGTACGAGTGTATCAAGTCTGGTCGGGCTGCGTGGTTTTCATTGACGAAACGGCTGTCGACTGAGATGATCGATTTTAAAGTGATCTGTCGGTCTTTTTCTTGCTTAATGCCTTTTCTCAGCCGGTTCAGTCGAACCTTCTACTTAGCATGCTAGCATCCAACCAGCTGAAGGGATGTGAAGTATTTCAGACTCACCGTACTTTCTTGTTCAGGGGAAAACATATTCGTGACTGCCGTTCCTACCTGACGGGACATCACAGTAACCAATTTGCAATAACAATCATACAGGTTGGCTGCCTAAATGGCGGGGTAAAAAACGGTCATACACGTAAAATTCCACTCGTGCAAAAAACACGAGTGTACGTGGGAGTTTCAGCCCACGAACGCAGAAGAAGAAGAAGATACAGGTTTATTCATTCTCCAGTACCAGCTAAGGTGAGTAGAAATTAAAGCTCTTTAATATCGGTGCATGTTTTAGTGGACACGTGCTTTCTGCGTAATAGAAATTGATGGATCTGTGGTGTATTGGTGGTAGTATTGTCACATGGTAAATATTGTATTTTACCTCGTATGATTGTATTTTCAGAAGACAATGATGATGACAAAAACAATTTGGATCGTAAAGCACATGTAGTTCAGTGTATTTCGTTAAATACCTTCCTGATAGCTATGAGCTCTGTAATAAGTAGTTGTCTTTTTATTTATTTATTATTATTGTAATTTTTTTAAATTCTGTGGGAATCAGCTTTCTTTTGGAATATGCGGACTCACAAACGGAGATATCTCATAATACTTTCTTAACTATCTAAGAATGTAAAAACATATAAAGAAAACGTCCTCTTATTTTCACAAATAATATTACTTAATTTCATATAACATTTATATTCAATACGTTGTCCCAATTGTGCTATTTTCTCTCTTTTCTCTTTCTTTCCTTTGTTATTTACTGACTTTACTATCAATATATTGTATTTTCTAATAATCAGTAGTTGTCATTATTTTTATGGAAGAAATAGGCCACGTAGTCTAGAGGCTGACTTCCAAAAGGTGAAACACCCTAAACGTTGCTTCTTAGAAGCAAGCATCTACTTTGGACTTGGACTTGAAGTTTTCAATGATGTCGATGTTGTCCGCGGAGAAACGGACACATCCTTGTTGTGTTCCCTCAGAAAAGTTTCTTGGTATCATGACATTGCCATGTTCATGACACCGGCTGATGACATCATTAGCTATAGCTGTGTCGGCACGCAGTACGGTCTCATATGACACTTTTGTTTGTTTGTTTGTTTGTTTGTTTGCTTAACGCCCAGCCGACCACGAAGGGCCATATCAGGGCGGTGCTGCTTTGACATATAACGTGCGCCACACACAAGACAAAAGTCGCAGCACAGGCTTCATGTCTCACCCAGTCACATTATTCTGACACCGGACCAACCAGTCCTAGCACTAACCCCATAATGCCAGACGCCAGGCGGAGCAGCCACTAGATTGCCAATTTTAAAGTCTTAGGTATGACCCGGCCGGGGTTCGAACCCACGTTATTATTGTTGCAGTAGGAAACAGAAACTCAAGAGGAATGGAGGGGCTGAAAGTTCGACAGCTCCTTGATATGATCTTGTGGTGGACCCTGGTATTACCCCAAACCAGTGCCTTGCAAGAGGGCCTCTCTCTCAGTACTGTGACAACACAGGAACTCACTCTGAAGAACCTGCTTTTCATGGAACAAGTCTTGTTTGAGATTGACACCAGGTCCTCGATTAAGTGCGCAGCCGCTTGTCTCCGTTCCAAGGGCTGTTACTGCTTCACTGTGATTCTCCTGCCTGCGTCATCAGGGTTCAGGTGTCGTGGTTTCAGCGCCATGATGACGTCAGCGAAAGTTTCGACGTCATCTCTAGGGGCGGCGACCTTTCTCATTCGTCAGCGGGACTCGTGTAATGTAGCTTTTACATTTCTCTGTATGTATCTGTCTGGTTTTGTTTTAGGTATTTAAAGAAAGTGAGTCTCATAATGAAGGTAAATTCACGAATAGAACATCTAAGTAAACGAGGTCTCAAAGGAGAGGGGGTTTGGGTAAGGGTATGGGTTTGTATTCTTAAATGAAGGGGTCTTGAATATCTATTTTTACTGTACTGGTATTATTATCAGTGTCAGAGACAATAATCAAAGTTTTCTTGTATTAGAAGTTGCGATTGATTCCTTACACCCTTTCACGAGAAAAACGAAAACAAATACGTTTTTTTCACCGTAAGCCTGAACACTGGTTTCTTTGCAGCATTTTAAAGAGTCTCATGCTACCCTGAATCTAGATCATTAAGTTAATTGATTCGCGAAGTTCGTGAATGTGCTAAAAACTTTGCACACAATTTTGTTTGGGTTACCCAAACTAAAGTGATAATTTTCCAGTCATTTCATTCAAATTGTCTATACCGTACTGTTAAAGGCATAACTTGGCTACCTGACACACTTTTCGAATAAAAAATTTCTTTATTATAGGGGTCACATGACCGCTGCTCAAGTAAGGGTACCCCAAAATCGACTTGTACTGGGGGGAAAAATGTTCAAGTTTCTGCAACCATGTTTTGGGGACATAGTTTAGTATTTGCCATGACGGTGCTGTGCCGCTGATGCTTTATAGTTCGGCAATTAGGCTTTACCTTGGATATGATATTGTATTTGTGAATGTTGTGTATTGAATTTTTTAAACGTTGTATTTATTAGCCGAACTTTTCTGGATTATTTATGGGTTTTTTTTCTGCATGCAGCGTGGTTAGAAAAGGAATGCTCGACACTTGCTGATTGTCCCGCGGAGTTGTCTGCCCAGTGTTTTGCCAACAGGTGTCGCTGTACTCCCGGCTACTTCTACTCTCACGCAACCGACATGTGCACCACATGTAAGTTTTG
>NC_090246.1:76140246-76142746 GCF_037325665.1 Littorina saxatilis
TGTTTGCGCGCGCGCGAGTGTGTGGGTGTGTATGTTTGTGTGTGTGTGTGTGTGTGTGTGTGTGTGTGTGTGTGTGTGTGTGTGTGTGTGTGAGTGAGAGAGAGAGAAAGAAAGGGAGAGAAAGAAAGGAAGAAAGAGAGAGAGAGAAAGAGTCAACCGGAAAGCTCAGTACAGTGCAAAAGTTTTTGGCGTGCCACCTCTCAGGTACGTTACAGAATGCTCCAGAATGCTCCCCGCAAACCCCCGTTTCCTAGACCATTCTCGGCGAGCGTTCGCAATTGTTACGCTATAGTACCGAGCGCTTGCTAACGCTCGCGAGCGCCACAACAAAACTATGCGTTGCCTAGAAAACATTCGCAAACGTTCTGTGGCGCTCTGCCTATGCAACGCACCCCAGGACACACAAAGGAAATTTAATTTGTGGATACGTCTCACCGTTATAATTTCATTAGGCGGCACTTTGATAAGGTTTTAGGTTTCTTTCAACACGGTTATTTGAGAAATTCCAAATGCAAAACGTATTGTTTGATTATTCACGTATGATGTCGATGTAGCTCAAATAACGCTCTCATACATTGCTTGATTAATCGCCAAAAATGTTAAAAAAGCAAATATTTTGCTGTTTTTTCCCCCATTCCATTCAGAGTCCTTGGTGTCCAACTTCGACCAGTTCTAGGCGATGTTTTCTTGTACCTGAGTAAAAGAATGAATGAATTGATGGATGAGAGTTGAATTGGTTTTAAATAACTACGATGTTGTCGGCATGTTTTTCTTCCTGCGAGTGCTTACCCAGTACAACTAGCATCGATACCCAACGTCTCTTTGGCACCACACATAGTCAATACAATGTTATTTATTCGAACGATTTTTCTTTTTCGTGTGTTAAACCTTGACCGACATAAGTAAACAGAAAAAAACCGAATAAGATATCGAAAAACAAGAAAGTATAGTCAGTTGGAAGTTTAATTATTGATAAAAGGGAAACATTTACTAGAACCTTGATCTATAAAGTTTTGAAGTGGACAAACACGATACACAAAGGAAACATAATAATGATGAAAGGAAGAAGACCGTATCTTTGGCTGTTGTGTTTTCACGTTCCAAAAGGGTAGAAAACCAAATGATCAGAAAAGAAATAGTCAACGGCTTTTATGCGCCGCACAAAAAAGTATGTAAAGTGAGAACATTTTGGAACTTCGTCAGTTGTGCTCAACTGAATGTGTTTTGCGAGAGGGAAAAAAAGAAACAAAACCCAAGCCACTCAGGTTTGATTTCTTTTACTTTTAAATCTACTTTAGAGTTTATTTCATTTAACAATCATGTTTCTGATGTTTGAAAGGAAAAAAGCAGCCCAACCAGGGGGAAAAAACTGCAGTCGTATTGTTCAGCGTCTGTAAAGTGTAGCTTGAGATAAAACGGTAGTATTCAATATGAGTCCTGACTTTTGAAGACATTGTATGGCTGAGTACTTGCCGCAGTTGTCGTACTGTTTGCCACACGGCAAGTAAATTGTGTGACAAACTGCGACAAACTGCGGCAGGAGATTTTGGGACGCACTGCATGCGACAATCCCTAATTCACCAAGTTCTGTGGCCTCTGCGACAGATAC
This sequence comes from Littorina saxatilis, assembly GCF_037325665.1. Lineage (NCBI taxonomy): Eukaryota > Metazoa > Mollusca > Gastropoda > Littorinimorpha > Littorinidae > Littorina > Littorina saxatilis. Next base: position 76,141,856 of record NC_090246.1, read on the forward strand.
GTGCTCTGTACATGTGCCCAGTCCTGCATTGTCTAATTTGTGACAAACACACAGGGCTGGCTGAAATCCAGAGTTTCTTGTCCCTACACGAAGCAATGCCTTTCTGGGTTCAGATTTATGTATCAGACAGTCTGAGTTGACTGTGTGTTCTAGATAAAATTCAAACAAAAAGGCCTGATTTGTGCGTGTGTGTGTGTGCGCGCGCGCGCGTGTGTGTGTGTGTGTGTGTGTGTGTGTGTGTGTGTGTGTTTGTGTGTGTGTTTGTGTGTGTCTCTGTGTGTGTGTGTATATATATATGTGTGTGTGTGTGTATGAATATGTGTGTGTGTGTGTGTTTGTGTGTGTGTTTGTGAGTGTGTGTGTGTGTGTGTGTGTGTGTGTGTGTGTGTGTGCCCAGGCGTATGTGTGCTTAGGCGTGTGTGTGCCTGGGTGGGTATGATTAGGTGTGTACGTAACTAAAAAATTATGCAATTTCAGAAAAACAAATTCACCCACTGCAACGAAATCGCCGCGATGAAGTCCACTGCCCAACAAAAATGGTCCTTGATATTTCTTCTACCCGCAACTCTAAATCTGTTTTTGTCACCAACAAAGGCCTGGCAAGAAGGTATCATAGTTGATGTTGTAACACAGCAGCAGCCTTCGTTCGCAAATCTTCTCTTCACAGAAAACATCGCCTTTGAGATTGTTACCTCGTCTTTGCTGGTTTGTGCAAAAACATGCTTTCGTTCCAACGGTTGCTATGCCTTCTCACTTGTCAAATCTGTTTCGTCGGCTTCGTTATGTCGAGGGTACGCTGCAATGGGGACGTCACACACAGGAGCGACGTCATCACCAGGCTCAAGGACGTATATCATTCAGCGAAGGACATCAGGTAGTGTGTGTGTGTGT